>NW_012115877.1:1638378-1658149 GCF_000951035.1 Colobus angolensis palliatus | reverse complement strand
CAAGTAGTTGGGACTACAGGTGCACACCACCATGCCCAGCTAACTTTTGTGTTTTTTGTAGAGATGGGGTTTTGCCACGTTGCACAGGCTGGTCTTGAACTCTTGACCTCAAGCAATCCACCTGCCTCGGCCTCCCAAAGTGCTGGAATTACATGTGCGAACCACCATGCCCAGCCCTAAATAGCCATTTTGAATATTTCACCCCACCTCCCTAAAGAATACATTTGAAATATATATCATTTAGGGAGAACAGTAACTATTTCTTATTTGAAAATTAATTTCTCAAAAATTTCTCCTGGCCTAGTTTAGCGGTTCACACCTGTAATCCTAACAGTTTTGGGAGGCCGAGGTGGGCAGACTGCTTAAGTCTGGGAGTTCGAAACCAGCCTAGGCAACATGGTGAGACCCTGTCTCTGCCAAAAAATATAAAAAATTGGCCAGGCATGGTGGCACATACCTGTAGTCCTCGCTACTTGGGAGGCTGAGGTAGGAGGATCGCTTGAGCCTGGTAGGTTGAGGCTGCAGTTAGCCATGATCATACCACTGCACTCTAGCCTGCATGACAGAACTAGATCGTGTGTGTCAAAAAAAAAAAATTCTCCATAGTTTCAATAATACTTTATTTTTAAAATTTTCCCCATGCCAAGATGCCAAGTGCATCAATAATTAGCCTTTAAAGCACAAATTACTACTAACCTATCTTATTTTATCCTATTCCAATAAAAAAGAAAAATCCCAGCCGTGAGTGGTGGCTCACGCCCAGCACTTTGGGAGGCACAGGCAGGTGGACCTGAAGTCAGCAGTTCAAGACCGGCCTGGCCAACATGGCAAAAACCTGTTTCTACTAAAAATACAGAAATTAGCCAGGCGTGGTGGCAGGCGCCTGTAATTCCACCTACTTGGGAGGCTGAGGCAGAAGAATCACTTGAACCCAGGAGGCAGAGGTTGCAGTGAGCCGAGATGGCACCACTGCACTCCAGCCTGGGTAATAAGAGCGAAACTCCATCTCAAAAAAAAAAAAAAATGATGCTTAATGTATCATGATAGTTACGGAAGAATAATTATAATTGAAATTAGGAAAAAACTAAACATTGAAAAAAATTGGAATACTTAAATTACAATATAGACTATAAGTCGGCCAGGCATGGCAGCTCACGCATGTAATTCCAACACTTTGGGAGGCTGAGGTGGGAAGATCACTTGAGTCCAGGGGTTTGAGGCCAGCCTGGGCAAAGTGGCAAAACCCCATCTCTACAAAAAGTACAAAATGTTAGCTGGGCATGGTGGCACGTGCCTGTAGTCCCAGCTATTAGGGAAGTTGAGGTGTGAGGACAGCTTGAGCCTAGGGGCGGAGGTTACAGTGAGCTATAATTATGCCACTGCACTCCAGCCTGAGTGACAGAGTGGGACCCTGTCTTAAAGAAAACGAACAAAAACAGAGTATAAGTTTAAAATTACGCATATAGAAAAAATGATTAGTTATTTAACTCCAGTTTAAAAAGGGGGTGTGAAGTGTCAAAATTTTATATATATAGTTTTTAAGATGTTTTTATAAGTGGAAAGAAATATATTTCAATTTACAAAGAATTAGTTTTTCAGTGGTGGAATAAATGCTTCATGCTCCCGTATTTTTTTTTTTTTTTTTTTACATTTTCTATAGAGCATATACTACTTTTATAATAGTAAAGGGGTTTAATAACAGACACGACATTTAAAGAAAAAATAGTAAAGGGGTAAAATAACCTACTTATCCTATAAGTAAGAGGAAAATTAAGAGATCACTCTTTTTCCATATTACAGGCAGCACTGTTACATTTTGAGTAAGGTGACTTACTCTTTCGCTTTCCAATATCCATGTCAGAGGTAGCAGCTTCACATAAAAGCACCATTCCTAAGGTAACTCCACCATCTTAGAAAAATTGTTTAAGGAGAAATTCGCACAGACATAAAAGACATCCCATTTTACTATTTCCAGTTTCTCATGAAGAAAATTAAAATTAATATATAAACCTTCAACTCTTCATTATAAAAAATCAAAACAAGGAATCTTGTATCTATACAGCATGACGATTATTTCCTCTGAAGATATAAAAAATTAAAATTGGAAGATCACTTCATTTGCACAAAGAAAAACTGATATTTTAAACAAATGTCCCACCATAACTTACAGATGAAATATGAGTTTTCCCAAAATTGCACTTTGAAATAACCTGTCTGGACATTCAGTTATTGCCCTGACCTCAAACACATTTAAAAATATTAAATAGCATTTTTTTTTTTTGAGACAGGGTCTGGCTCTGTCACCCAGGCTGGAGTGCAGTGATGCAATCTCAGCTCACTACAACCTCCACCTCCCGGGCTCAAGCCATCCTCCCACCTCAGCCTCCTGAGTAGCTGCAACTACAGGTGCTCACCACCACGCCCAGCTAAATTTTGTAATTTTTTTTTTTTTTTTTTTTTTTGTAGAGATGGGGTTTTGCCACGTTGCACAGGCTGGTCTTGAACTCTTGACCTCAAGCAATCCACCTGCCTCGGCCTCCCAAAGTGCTGGAATTACATGTGCGAACCACCATGCCCAGCCCTAAATAGCCATTTTGAATATTTCACCCCACCTCCCTAAAGAATACATTTGAAATATATATCATTTAGGGAGAACAGTAACTATTTCTTATTTGAAAATTAATTTCTCAAAAATTTCTCCTGGCCTAGTTTAGCGGTTCACACCTGTAATCCTAACAGTTTTGGGAGGCCGAGGTGGGCAGACTGCTTAAGTCTGGGAGTTCGAAACCAGCCTAGGCAACATGGTGAGACCCTGTCTCTGCCAAAAAATATAAAAAATTGGCCAGGCATGGTGGCACATACCTGTAGTCCTCGCTACTTGGGAGGCTGAGGTAGGAGGATCGCTTGAGCCTGGTAGGTTGAGGCTGCAGTTAGCCATGATCATACCACTGCACTCTAGCCTGCATGACAGAACTAGATCGTGTGTGTCAAAAAAAAAAAATTCTCCATAGTTTCAATAATACTTTATTTTTAAAATTTTCCCCATGCCAAGATGCCAAGTGCATCAATAATTAGCCTTTAAAGCACAAATTACTACTAACCTATCTTATTTTATCCTATTCCAATAAAAAAGAAAAATCCCAGCCGTGAGTGGTGGCTCACGCCCAGCACTTTGGGAGGCACAGGCAGGTGGACCTGAAGTCAGCAGTTCAAGACCGGCCTGGCCAACATGGCAAAAACCTGTTTCTACTAAAAATACAGAAATTAGCCAGGCGTGGTGGCAGGCGCCTGTAATTCCACCTACTTGGGAGGCTGAGGCAGAAGAATCACTTGAACCCAGGAGGCAGAGGTTGCAGTGAGCCGAGATGGCACCACTGCACTCCAGCCTGGGTGACAGGACGAGACTTTGTCTCAGAAAAATAAAAAAGAAAGAAAAAAAAGGAAAAATCCCACATGTGCCATGACCACAATTTTATTCACCTTAATAGAAGCTGCATAAATACAAAATAGAACTTACTACACAAATAGGTAACAGATGGCATGGTTGAATGTTAAAATAAGCAAATTCAAATTTTAAAGCAAATAGAATGTGTTCTAGTAGAAAAGACAGACAGATCCACCCTGAAGTTTAGGGAATACTAACAGCAGTAAAACACTCCCAAATCAATTATGCATATGTACATATATGTCATATGCTACCACATGTGGGTATCATTAAGCAGAAAGGGAAAAACATGTGTTTAGATGAGGCCTGAATTTATAATTGGCTCTATGCCTGAATTTATAATTGGCTCTAAAAATTGACTTTTTATCCCTTCATTACCATCTTGCATTCTTTTTTAAAAATTTTTATTTTATTTGAGACAGGGTCTCAATCTGTCACCCAGGCTGGAGTGCAGTGACACAATAACAACTCACTGCAACCTCCACCTCCCAGGCTCAAGAGATCCTCCTGCCTCAGCCTCCTGAGTAGCTAGGACTACAGGTGCATGCCACCATGCCAGGTTTGTTTTGTTGATTTTTTTTTTTTGTAGCGACGAGGTCTCACTATGTTGCCCAGGCTGGTCTCAAACTCCTGGAATCAAGCAATTCTCCAGCCTTGGCCTCCCAAAGTGCTGGAATTACAGGTGTGAACCAATACGCCTGTGCCCCATCTTGCATTCTTTCTTCAACAGCCTCTTGTTAGGGATGATGCCCATTCATCATGTTTTCAGTTGTTCAGCCAAATCTCTTCTCTAGCAATTTTTTCTGAGTTATTTATCTGCAGGTTTGTGCAAAGATCGATTCTTTCTTTCTTTCTTTCCTTTCTTTCTTTCTTGTCTTTCTCTCTCTCTCTTTTTTTTTTTTTTTCTTTTTTTGGAGTTTTGCTCTGTCACCCAGGCTGGGGTGCAGTGGCACCATCTCGGCTCACTGCAACCTCTGACTCCCGGGTTCAATAAATTCTCCTGCCTCCGCCTCCTGAGTAGCTGGGATTATAGGCGCATGCCACCACGCCTGGCTAATTTTTGTATTTTGAGTAGAGACTGGGTTTTGCCATGTTGGCCGGGCTGGTCTTGAACTCCTGACCATGGGTGATCCACTCACCTCGTCTTCTCAAAGTACTGGGGTTACAGGCATGAGCCACCATGCCCAGCCAAAGACTGATCATTTCTATAGGATTTGATTACTGGGTACTCTGATTAATGATCGAGACTTGTTCTGGGAAAAGCTTGTCTTTGTATCAAGGTTTATGTGCTTTTGCTTTGAATGAGCTTTCCATTGGTCTTTTGTGTACTCTTCTTAGCTGTCAACAGCTACGATGCACTTCAGTGTATACTGTTTTATTTCATTTATTGCATCTTTAAATTTTTATTAACACTGCTTACTATATGGCAGGCACTATAAACTGTTGGAAATAAAAACTTGAACAAAATAAAGATCCTACCATGAAGAAGATTACACTCTAGTGAGGAATACAAACAATGAAATACATACATTACACAGTCCTGATTAAATGTTACTCCAGGAGAACTGAGCAGAAATAGAGGAGACAGTATTCCATAACATACAACAACTAGGCTATTAAAAGCTACTAGAAGGCCAGGCGTGGTGGCTCACACTTGTAATCCTAGCACTTTGGGAGGCCAAGGCAGGTGGATCACCTGAGGTCAGGAGTTTAAGACCAGCCTGGGCAACATGGATATGATATATCCATTATATAAACATTAAGAATATTGACTACTTTTCTTTTTCTTAGTATTTTCAGATTTCTTTGTAATTTTTATGTATTTTTATAAAGGCTATACAACATAGAAAATGCTTATATTAAGATAGCAACCTCCATGCAAAACATGTCTATAAGTATAAAACATGAACACCCTTACCATGAAACATTCATACAGAAATGAATGCAAGAGAATATGCAAAAGTAAACGTAGTTTATACCATTAAGGTTTCAGGTTAAAGGTGAACATTTTCCATACTGCTACTTTATTTTAAAAATTCAGGAGGCCAAGGTACGAGGATTGTTTGAGCCCAGGAGATTGAGACCAGGATGGATGACAGGGCGAGACTCCGTCTCTAGAAAAAATACAAAAATTAGCTGGTGCAGTAGTGCACACCTATAGTCCCAGCTACTTGGGAGGCTGATGTGGGAGGACTGCTTGATTCTGGGAGGTTGAGGTTACAGCGAGCTATGGTGACCCCACTGCACTCCAGCCTGGGCAACACAACCCCTTTAAATCTCTTAAAATAATAATAATAATAATAAAAAAATCGAAATATATTTATTGTGGGATTCCATTTACTGTGTTTGCTTTCCTTCTTTCTTTCTTTCTTTTTTTTTTTTTGTATTTTGAGACAAAGTCTGGCTCTATCAGCCAGGCTGGAGTGCAGTGGTGCGATCTCAGCTCACTGCAACCTCCACCTCCTGGACTCGAGCCACCCTCCTGCCTCAGCCTCCCAAGTAGTTGGGACTACAGGCATGCAGCACCACACTCAGTTAATTTATGTATTATTTTTTTACTAGAGAAAGGGTTTCGCCATGTTGGCCAGGCTGGTCTCGAACTCCTGGCCTCAGGTGATCTGCCCACCTCGGCCTCCCAAAGTGCTGGGATTACAGGCATGAGCCACCACACCCAGTCCTGTAGGATTCCATTTATGTAAGTTAACAAAAATAGGTAAAATAAACCCATAGTGTTAGCAGTCAGGATAGCAGTTACTTCTGGGTGGGAAGGTGGCAATCAGGAGGAATGATGATGGAGAATGCTCTGAGATGTGGGTAAAATTTTATTTATTGATGTGAGTTCTGGTTACATAAGCGTGTTCATTCTGTGAAAATTCATCAAAGTGGGCTGGGCACCATGGCTCATGCCTGTAATCCTTGCACTTTGGGAGGCCGAGGCGGTCGGATCAGTAGAGCTCAGGAGTTCGAAACCAGCCTGGCCAACATGGTAAAACCCCGTCTCTACTAAAAATACCTAAAAAACTTAGCCAGGCATGGTGGCAGGTGCCTGTAATCCCAGCTACTCCAGAGGTGGAGGCAGGAGAATCGTTTTAACCTGGGAAGTGGAGGTTGCAGCGAGCTGGGATCGCACCATTGCACTCTAGCCTGGGCAACAGCGCAAGACTCCATCTCAAAAACAAAAAACAAAAAACAAACAAACAGAAAAGGAAATTCATCAAACTGTAAACTTTTGTAAACTTTTCTGCATAATTGTAACACTTAAAATGTAATTTTAAAGGTTGCTTATATCAGGCAACTGATTATATAGTCTGCTTTATTAATCATGCCATAAATTGTGCAACATTAAACTAATAATAAACACGTGAATATTTTCCAAAATCATAACTACTACTTAGAGGTGGCCTCAGTCTATTAATTCTTATCAACCTGGAAGCTGTAAACAATGTTACTGGTCTTGAGGTTTCATATTTACTTTAAAAGAACGTAGGGGCCGGGTGCGGTGGCTCATGCCTGAAATCCCAGCACTTTGGGAGGCCGAGGTGGGTGGATCACCTGAGGTCAGGAGTTCAAGACCAGCCTGACCAACCTGGTGAAATCCTGTCTCTACTAAAAATAAAGAAATTAGCCGGGTTTGGTGGTGCATGCCTATAATCCCAGCTACTCAGGAGGCTGAGGCAGGAGGATCGCTTGAACCCAGGAGGTGGAGGTTGCAGTGAGCTCGGATCATGCCACTGTACTCCACCCTGGGCAACACAGTGTGACTCCGTCTCAAAACAAAAAACTAACTAAATAAATAAAAAAGAAAGAGGGGTGAGGCGTGGTGGTACACGTCTGTAATCCCAGGTACTCGGGAGGCTGAGGCAGGAGGATCGCTTGAATCCAGGAGGTGGAGGTTGCAGTGAACCAAGATGGTGCCACTATACTCCAGTCGGGGCAACAGAGCGAGACTCCACTCAAAAAAAAAAAAGGGGGTTGGGGAGTGGTTAAGCCTTCCCTAATATTCCTTACCTCTGACAAAATTATTCATTTTCTCACTATTTCTGGTACACAGCACTTAAGTCACTGTCTTACAATCTGTATATATGTCTGACCCTGAAAAAAGTTCACTTTTTGCATCCTAATAACCAAACACAAGACATTCTATATCCCAACAGGCTTGCAATCTGTTCCAAATGTATACGAAACCTTAGGCTAATGCTCAATCTTTAGGGAGAGGTAAAATGACAATTTTCTAATTTCTTAAACTTCTTATATATTTAAAAGTTTAAGACAAAGCTAAAAGACGAACAAACCCCAAATCAACTAATTAATATTTTACAATTTTAATTGCTCCTTTGCTCCATTATTCAATTTCAAAGTACTAGTGAGACGAATTGATTCAAGATACTGAAAATTTTCCAAGGTGTAATAATTTGTTAATCCATCAAACCAATAATTTGTTAGTCCATCAAACCATACTTTCCTGTTTTTTTTTTTCCCCTTTGAGACAGAGTCTCACTCTGTTGCCCAGGCTGGAGTGCAGTGGCAGTCTCGGCTTACTGCAACCTCCACCTCCTGGGTTCAAGCAATTCCCATGCCTCAGCCTCCTGAGTAGATGGAATTACAGGTGCACACCACCGTTCCTGGCTAATTATTGTATTTCTTGTTAAGATGAGGTTTTGCCATGTTGGCCAGGCTGAATTCATCAAACCATAAAGGAACATTTTCTTTTTTTTTTCTTTTGAGGCAGTCTCACTCTGTCATCCAGGCTGGAGTGCAGTGGCACCATCTTGGCTCACTGCAACCTCCGCCTCCCAGGTTCAAGCAATTCTCTGGCCTCAGTCTCCCCAGTAGCCGGGATTACAGGTGTGCACCACCATGCCCAGCTAATTTTTGTATTTTTAATAGAGACAGGGTTTCACCATGTTGGCCAGGCTGGTCTTGAACTCCTGATCTCAGGTGATCTGCCTGCCTCGGCCTCCCAAAGACTTGGGATTACAGGTGTGAGGCAGCACGCCTGGCTGCCTGGCTAAGTTTTGTATTTTTGGTAGAGACGGGCTTTCACCATGTCGGCCAGGCTGGCCTCAAACTCCTGACCTCAAATGATCTGCCTGCCTCCACCTCCTAGAGTGCTGGGATTACAGGCGTGAGCCACCACGCCCAGTCCATAAACGAACATTTTCAAGTAAAATTTTAGGATTAAAAAAATAAAGTTTGGGTAATATTTTTCTTTCAGTCTTTTTTTACCCCCTGAGATGGAGTTTCACTCTTATTGCCCAGGCTGGAGAGCAATCACATAATCTCTGCTCACTTCAACCCCCGCCTCCCAGGTTCAAGAGATTCTCCTGCCTCAGCCTCCTGAGTAACTGGGATTACAGGCACCCGCCACCAGTGGGTTCAGCAAATTTTTTTGTATTTTTAGTAGAGATGGGGTTTCATCATGTTGGCCAGGCTGGTCTCGAACTCCTGATCTCAGGTGATCTACCTGCCTTGGCCTCCCAAAGTGCTGGGATTACAGCATGAGCTACCACGCCTGGCCTCAGTCTTCTTTCTTCTCATATGGACTAGGTATACATTGTTAATTTTTCAGCTCATCATTTCATGGTTGAATAGATTAACTCTCCCAGGTTTAGGCTGGATGTTAAGCAGTAAGTATATTTTCCACAGTGCATAAGAATATTTTCCCAAATATCCTTCAATTAAAATCAGTTAAAATCAAAAGCTTAATTTTTTTTTAGAATGTTTTCCCTAAAATCTCTAATCATCCACATAGTATAATAACACTGGGAAAGACATACACAAACATTTACTAAAGACAGAATTTTCAGTGGTTTTGAATTTTTTTCTTTATACTTATTTGTATTTTCTAAATTTTCTTTAATCTGTATTTCTTTTGCAATCAGAAAAAATATATATTTAATTTTCTTTTTTTTTTCTTTTTATTAGAGACAGGGTCTCACTGTGTCATCCAGGCTGGAGTGCAGTGTTGTGATATCGGCTCACTGTTGCCTTGACCTCCTGGGCTCAAGCGATCCTCCCACCTCAGCCTCCCTGGTAGCTGGGACCATAGGCATGCATCACCATACTTGGCTAATTTTCTTGTGTGTATTTTTTTGTAGAGATGGGGTTTTGCCATGTTGTCCAGGCTGGTCTTAAACTCCAGACCTCAAGCAATCTACCTATCACAGCCTCCCAAAGTGCTAGGATTACAGGTGTGAGCCACCACGCCCAGCTCATTCCAGTATATCAATGTCAGGACACCCTGGCTGAGAACATTACATTTGTTCGCCTTGTTGATTTGTTCCAGAGTCAGTGCTTATGTATTCAGGTGGGTAAACTATGTTTAGCAATATTATGTAATTTAGATTCTTACTTATCTGACATTGCTTTTACCTGTCTTTGCAGCTTACAGAGGCATCCACTTTTAGATGTAAGAAAATAAAAATTAGCTCGGGCCAAGAAAGTAAAAATATTCCCTGTCATTCAAGAGGATGGAACAACACACACATAAAGCAGCTGCAAAGTCCACAGGAAGAATTTTTCCCTAGCATACACTTCAGCTGTAAAATGTCAAAATATCCCCATCTCTGAGTAACTACTGTTTTCTTACTGAGGAATATTGGTCTTTAAATAGACTTCTTGCAATTATGTGAGTAAAAATGAAATATTCTTGCTTGGCAGATCTAAGTCACTCAATTTACAAGTATAATTTCTAAGTAGCCTCAATTTACAACCAAGGTATAGAGCTTCAAAGAAGAAGTTTTTGAAGACAAAAATTCCACATTTATGTTAACTTTGTAGTTTCCAAGAAAACAGAACCCTGGGTCTGCTTCACAGTTCAGACCTGATGTTGACCCCTTTACACAGTCTTACACTGCTTTTAGCCTATCAAAACAATGCTTTGTTTAAATTTCACATAAACTCCACTATTCTCCCAAATCCTATTACAACTCTATCTTTTCTTTGTTAAGATGTTCCATGGTTCTTCTAATGTACAGTCGTCCTTGTATTAATAAGTCAATAAACCTGGCCTTATCAGACTACAGATTTGTTCCTAGTAGTCTTTAGTTTTTGGGCTGGAGAGGATGACACAGTAATGATTTTCAAAGGATATCATGACCTGCATTAAGAGAACAGCCCCAGCCGAATGCTGTAGAGAGAAGACTAGACTGTGAGAAAACAGACAAAATACAGTAAGAAAGACTTATTGTAAAAGGATACTAAACAGAAGAACAATGTGTGTTTCAGCTACAAACTGGGCTTGACTGCTTCCATGGATATAATTCTAGGAGGGAAAACAGACAAAATGGAATCTTTAGGTATACGTTAAATGTTGGTATGCTAACCCTAAAACGGGATATTTTAAACTATGAAATTATTAATTCACCTGATAAACCAAGTGACATACTCTGGATCTCTGGCATTCATCAGTAAATTTGGTTACTATAAAGCTATTTTTGTATTATCTCTTCTCTATTTGTCTTTTCATTGTACTAATACTATGTTTATTTTTGAGACAAGGTCCTGCTCTGCTGCCCAGGCTGGAGTGCAGTAGCATGATCATAGCTCAATGCAACCCCAAAGTCCTGGCTCCGGTGATCCTCCTGCCTCAGCATCCCAAGTAGATGGGACTACAAGTATGTACCACCATGCCTGCTCAGCTAATTTTTAAATTTTTATTAGAAATGAGATCTTGCTATGTTGGCCAGGCTGGTCTCAAACTCCTGGGCTCAAGCAATCCTCCCACCTCAGCCTCCCAAATGCTTGGATATCGTACTTACATTTTCAACAATAGAATATGTCAGAAAACTAGTTGTTTTTTTCTTCTCTTTTCTTTTTTGTTTTTCATAGAGATGGTGTCTCACTATGCTGCCCAAATTGGTCTCGAACTCCTGGCCTCAAGTGGTCCTCCAGCCTCAGTCTCCCAAAGTGCCAGGATTACAGGTATTAGTCACCACATCTGGCCCTGTTTTTTTTTTTTTTTTTTAAAGAGATGGATCTTGCTATGTTGTCCAGGCTGGGCTAGAACTCCTGGATTCAAGTCATCCTCCTGCCTCAGCCTCCCAAGTAGCTGGGACTACAAATGCAAAACACTGCACCTGGGTGAGAAAACTAGTATTTAAGTGTACAAGACCATGAGGTACAATAATGTAGGTTCCATGAAGACAGGGATCACGTTTTTCCTGTTTATCACTATATTTAATAACACTTAGCACAGTGCTTAGAAACAGAGGATGCTCAGGTACTTGATCAAATTTTCTATTTAGTTGAAGGTTGTCTTTCATTCTTAGCCAGCTTGGTTAGAAGGATTCACCAAATGGGAAAGGAACTTCCCACTTTTAAAAGCACTGTGGCCGGGTGCAGTGGCTCATGCCTGCAGGCCTACATTCCCAGCACTTTGGGAGGCTGAGGCAGGTGGATCACCTGAGGTTCGGAGTTTTGAGACCAGCCAGACCAACATGGAGAAACTCTGTCTCTACTAAAAATACAAAATTAGCTGGGCGTGGTGGTGCATGCCTGTAATCCCAGCTACTCAGGAGGCTGAGGCAGGAGAATTACTCGAACCAGGGAGGTGGAGGGTGCAGTGAGCCGAGATTACGCCATTGCACTCCAGCCTGGGCAACAAGAGCGAAACTCCTCTCAAAAAAGAAAAGCACTGCATGGTCTTATCAGTGATGGAAGCTTGTTAACACAGAGAGACTGAAAATTGAAGACTAAATCCAGCTCCTTCATATGCTGGCACTGTTCTCACTGAGTTAACTTTGGTCTACAAAAGGAAAGAAATCCCAGACTTCCCTTACCACATGTCCTGTGTGGGGATTCTTATGGGCATATGGTGGTCCTCTTATATGGTTCCACATTTGACCAGATGTCATAGCAAGCACAAAACACTAGGAAACAAAAAATAATAAAATATTCATAGTCGAACTGTCCTTGTCTTGATTAGATAATAGGAATATAAAAATGTGCATCTGTTTAGATAAGACACAGAATTTTTTGCAGATAAATGATTTATTGATTAAGGCTTATATTTCATCCCAAGGATCACAATTCAGTAATACCTCAAAGGAAAACACTATATATATATATATATTTTTTTTTTGAGATGGAGTCTCACTCTGTCGGCAGGCTGGAGTGTAGTGGCGCCATCTCGGCTCACTGCAACCTCCGCCTCCCAGGTTTAAGCAATTCTCCTGCCTCAGCTTCCCGAGTAGCAGGTGCATGCCACCACGCCCAGCTAATTTTTGTATTTTTAGTACAGAGGGTTTCACCATGTTGGCCAGGTTGATCTCGGTCTCTTGACCTTGTGATCCGCCCGCCTTGGCCTCCCAAAGTGCTGGGATTATAGGTGTGAGCCACCGTGCCAGACCAGGAAAACACTATTTAAAAATTATAACTATACAGACATAAGTTTGAAAATTGAACAGTGAAAAGGTGTTTTAGAATAATATTTTCAGGCTGGACATGGTGGCTCACGCCTGTAACCCCAGCACTTTGGGAGGCCAAGGTGGGCGGAGCACCTGAGGCCAGGAGTTCAAGACCAGCCTGGCCAACAGGATGAAACCCTGTCTCTACTAAAAATACAAAAAAATTAGCTGGGCATGGTGGCATGCGCCTGTGATTCCAGCTACTCAAGAGAGGCTGAGGCAGGAGAATCACTTGAGCCCAGGAAGCAGAGGTTGCAGTGAGCCGAGATGGCACCACTGCACTCCAGCCTGGGTGACAGACCAAGACTCCATCTCAAAAAAAAAAGAATAATATTTCCAGAACAACTAGAGATTTTCATAGAGATGACAGTCTGTCATTTAGGTTGAATAAAAGGCAGGTACAATCAGTTCCTCGAAGTTCTAGCCATTCTAATGAGATAATGAATGAAACAAAATGATTTTAAGACAGAAAATAAAAATACAAAAAACTATTTTCCTCAGGTAAGAAATAAAATGCTACTTCTCATATAAATAAAAGTTTACCTAAAAATACATTATTAGTTTTATTCAAATAATTTTTTGTCTTCTAAAATTCACTCACCAAAGCTGCAAAAGCCCATCCAGTTTTATTAAAGAGAAATTCCATATTGCTTCTTCGAAGATACACAAGTCCACCAATAACAGCCAAAAGCAATCCCAACATAAGGGGACCAGCATAATTTGGGGGTCTAATCACTCTAATCTAATGGAAAGGAGAGAAAAACATGTTAAAGTATAAAATTTTTTACTAATTATATCGGTCAAAATAAAATCTGAAGTGAAAGCAATCAAAATTAGTGTGGTTACTTTCAGAAAAATGATTCTTTTTATTTTATCCCAATCAAAATAGTCTATAATGTAACCTAAAATAGGATAGAATAGGTACAATATTCTATTTAACCACAATATAACATCTTTTAGAGTAAGAAGAATTCTCCAGGTGCAACTAGATAACCCACGGACTTAAGAAGGTCGAAAGAGTGGTTTCCATGTTGAATAGGGTAACAGAGATTGTTTTGCAATTTCACTCATTCATCAAGATGATTCTGTTTAATGCTACTTATGAAGGGACTGACAAACTAGTACCACCTCAGTGATATGGGGACAAGACCAATTAGGGTCTCCCAGTAAGATTCAAAGGGGATAATGGCCAAGAAACAGTCTACAAAGTTGGGAAACTTACATTGACATCAGTTCTGTCGGCGATCCACCGGGCAATCTGCTCAGCTGAAAAACCCCGCACCTGTAACTCATATGTATCACCCCGTTTGGGTTTCCCTTTTGCAGGAAAGTTGATGAAAGTTGGAGCTGAATTCATGTTTAGCTGAATAAAAAGGAGCCCATGAAAATATACATTATCAGGAAAATAATCTTAATTGCCGTTAACATCTTGAAATTTAGGCATTTTACAAAGACGAGGAGGCCTGGGTTTAGGTAGGTTAAGTGAGTTGGTTCACCCAAGGAAAGCGGTAAGTGGTGGAGCAGGCTTTAAAAACAAAGCTGCCTGTGACCTTAAGCATTACACTCTACTCACCAAATATACATTCCTAGCTAAGAAACCTATATTTTACTCCACTAGAATGGAAACTTTGCCATATCACAGATATTTTAATCTATTCAGAGATTATGCAAAATGAATACATTTATGAGCACTAAAATAATCTTATGTAGCTGAGTAAGCTCCAAATAGAGTGCATTCTCAATCTGGAGGAACCAAGATAATAAAATAATGCTCAAAACGGCAGTGAAAAACAACACAAAATGGAGGCTACATGCAGAAATAGTCAATTCCAAAAAGGTTCATAAGTGTTTACTGATGAGCATCACATTTCTCTATTCTCCATCATGACATCATGATATATTTGAGAAGACAACACTGTAAATACTAAGGTAAAGAAACCATAACCCTCTCAATCTGCATTATATCGTTTTTTATTTTTTAGAGATGGAGTCTCACTCTGTCACCCAGGTTGGTGACAATCTTATAGAGATTGGCTTGCACAAACCAATATTTATTTATTTATTTATTTATTTATTTATTTATTTATGAGATGGAGTCTCACTTTGTTCCCCAAGCTGAAGTGCAGTGGCACGATCTTGGTTCACTGCAACCTGTGCCTCCCAGGTTCAAGCGATTCTCCTGCCTCAGCCTCCCAAAGAGCTGGGATTACAGGTGTGCGCCACCACACCCAGCTAATTTTTGTATTTTTAGTAGAGACAGGGGTTCACCATGTTGGCCAGGCTGGTGTTGAACTCCTGACTGCAAATGAACCACCGGCCTCAGCCTCCCAAAGTGCTGGGTTTATAAGCATAAGCCACCGTGCCCGGCCTTACAATTATAATTTTAAAATCTCAGCCAATAAAATAATCCAACTCCCATGCTTTGATTTCTTTAGTTAAAATCCTTCTAACAGTAAGTTTTCAGACTTTCCCATAAGGTGAGAGCATGTACTGACTACTGCTTATCATTATTTTGGTCTCTTTGCCTGTATAATATGGTAAATTAACGAATTAATAGATAACTCCTTCGGTTACCAATGTCCATTGATTGATATGCCTCGGTCAGTAGGCACAAAATCCCTAGAGGTAAATAAATTCTGGTTATCCTGTTAAAATTCGATTTCTGTGATTGCAAAGCTAAGAACCAAATCTTACACAATGTTCAGTCTATCAAATGTTGCCCAAATTTTAGGTCAAACTCTTTCTTCAATATTTGTTTAGTTACACCACCTTTACATTTTTGAAAATGTGTATAAAAAATAAAAACTGGCCGGGCACGGTGGCTCACGCTTATAATCCCAGCACTCTGGGAGGCTGAGGTGGGTGGATCATGAGGTCAGGAGTTCGAGACCAGCCTGACCAAGACAGTGAAACCCCGTCTGTACTAAAAATACAAAAATTAGCTGGGCATGGTGGTGGGCACCTGTAATCCCAGCTACTTGGGAGGCTGAGGCAGGAGAATTGTTTGAACCCGGGAGGCAGAAGTTGCAGCGAGCCGAGATTGTGTCACTGCACTCCAGCCTGGGTGACAGAGTTAGACTCTGTCTCTAAATAAATAAATAAATAAAAAATAAAAACTAAGTAACATATAAACACATTTATCTTGTAAAAACTATTTTTAAAAACATTATATGGTTATAAGGACCAATTCTAGTGCATTCTGGCAGCCACAGTTACCATTTCCAGATCTTTTTGAATTTATTAATATATGTGTTTATACCACCAGAAAACATATAATATTGCTTTCTGTTTTAACATAAATGGTATCATATTAATGGTATTTTCCTAGTTGTTTTCCTTTTTACTAACTAAAAATAATGTTGCAGTGAACATCCTTGCACATATCTCCCTGTACCCATGTGAAAGTGATTCCTAGCAATGGGATTGATAGGTCATAGGATAGAAATATTTTTTAATTAAAATGGATATAGTGGCCAGGCAAGGTGGCTCACGCCTGCAATCCCAGCACTTTGGGAGGCCGAGGCAGGTGGATCACTTGAGGTCAGGAGTTTGAGACCAGTCTGGCCAACATGGTAAAACCCCATCTCTACTAAAAATACAAAAATTTGCTGGGCATGGTGGTGGGTGCCTGTAACCCTAGTTACTCAGGAGGCTGAGGCAAAAGAATCACTTGAACCTGGGAGGCAGAGGTTGCAGTGAGCCGCGACCGTGCCACTGCATTCCAGCCTGGGCGACAGAGTAAGATTCTGGCTTTAAAAAAAAAAAAAAAAAAAATGGATATAGCCAAATTGCCCTTCAAAGTGGCTGTGCCAAAATATACTTCTACCTAACAATGCAGTAATGTACCCATTTCCCTATATACTTGCCAAAAGTTGATCTGATGGATGAAGGCTGTACTTTATCATTATCATACTATTAATTTGTGCTTCCCTGCTTACTAATAAAATTTCTTTACAACAACTTAGTTAATCCGAAAACATCTTATTTTTCTTTTGTTTGAGAAGGAGTCTCACTCTGTTGTCCAGGCTGGAGTGCACTGGTGCAGTCTTGGCTCACCACAACCTCTGCTTCCTGGGTTCAAGCGATCTTCCTGCCTTACCCTCCCAAGTAGCTTTGGGATTACCATGATGCCCAGCTACTTTTTTTTTTTTTGTATTTTTAGTAGAGACAAGGTTTCACCATGTTGGCCAAGGTGGTCTCGAACTCATGACCTTAAGTGATCTGCCTGCCTCAGCCTCCCAAAGTGCTGGGATTACAGGCATGAGTCACCATGCCCGACCTGAAAATATCTTGTAGCCCAATGACACAATCAACAGAGTTAAAAGAAAACCTATGGAATGGGAGGAATTATCTGCAAATCATTTATCTAATAAGGAGTTAGTATTCAGAATAGTCTGGGCATGGTGGCTCATGCCTGTAATCCCAGCACTTTGGGAGGCCAAGGCAGGTCTATCACTTGAGGCCAGGAGTTTGAGACCAGTCTGGTCAACATGGTGAAACCATGTCTCTACTAAAAATACAAAAAATAGCCAGGTGTGGTGGCACATGCCTGTAATTCCAACTACTTGGGTGGCTGAGACACGAGAATTGCTTGAACCCGGGAGGCAGAGGTTGCAGGGAGCCAAGATTGCGCCACTGCGCTCCAGCCTGGGTGACAGAGTGAGACTCTGTCTCAAAAAACAAACAAACAAAAACAAAATAAAAACAACAAAATTTAGAATATATAAAGACCTCCTACAACTCAACAACAAAAAACAACTTGATTTAAAAAATGGGCAACATGGGTGGGCACAGTGGCTCATGCCTGTAATCCCGGCACTTTGGGAGGCCAAGGCGGGTGGATCACCTGAGGTCGGGAGTCTGCGACCAGCCTGACCAACATGGAGAAACCCCGTCTTTACTAAAAATATGAAAAAAGTAGCCGGGCATGGTGACGCATGCCTGTAATCCCAGCAACTCGGGAGGCTGAGGCAGGAGAATCGCTTGAACCTGGGAGGTGGAGGTTATGGTGAGCCGAGATCGCACCATTGCACTCAAGCCTGGGCAACAAAAGCGAAACTCTGTATCAAAAAAAAAAGAAAAGAAAAGGCACACACACACACAATGGGCAAAGAACTTGACGTCTCTCCAAAGAAGATATACAAATGGCCAACAAACACATGAAAAGATGTTCAATATTACTAATCATTATGGAAATAAAAACCAAAACCACAAGGAGATACCACCTCACACTCAGTAAGATGGCTATTATCCAAAACAAATGAACAAAAAACCCCAGAAAAGAATAAGTGGTTGCGAGCATGTGGAGAAACTGGAACTCTTGTGCACCATTGGTGGGAAAGTAAAATGGTGTACCTGCTATGGAAAACAGCATGGAGGTTACCCAAAAGATTAAAAATAGAATTACCATATGATCTAGCAATTCTACTTCTAAGTATATAACCAAAAGAACTGAAAGTAGGGTCTTGAAGAGATTATTTGAACACTCATGTTCATAGCAGCATTATTCACAATAGCCAAAAACTGGAAGCAACCTAAGTATTCACTGACAGATGTATGGGTAGACAAAATAAGGTGAACACATACAATGCAATATTATTCAGCTTTGAAAAGGAAGGAAGTTCTGACACATGCTATAACATGGATGAACATTGAGTATATAATGCTAAGTGAAATAAGCTAGTCACAAGTAGACAAATACTATATAATTCCACTTATATTAGGTACCTAGTGCAGTCAAATTCAGAGACAGAAAGTAGAATGGTGGTTGTCAGGGACTGGGGGAGTGGGGAAATGAAGTTGTTTAATAGCTATAAAGTTTCAGTTTTGGAAGATGAAAGAATTCTGGAGATTGGCTGTACAACAACGTGAATGTACCTAACACTACTGACCTGTACATTAAAAAAATGGTAAACATAATAAATTAATTATATATATTTTGCCACTACTAAAAATTACAAAAAAAAACCCCACCAAAACCCCTTGTAGACTTTGAAATTCCTTGGAGGTTAATGAGCCAAAATAAGATACATTATTTTTAGTAGGTATCTGTTTTCACACATGCTTAGCTTTTGCATACTGTGGTATATGACACTGTTACTTAGAGAAAGATTTGAATCTCTTCCACAGATGGACACGCTACCATCCTTATACCTTTGGCTCTAAAATCTAGCTCTAAAATAGAGTAATGGAAATTAATATTAAAAACTATTCAAGGTACAAAACTGTAGGTAACAAAAACAAAAATAGACAAATGGGTCTATATTAAGCTACAAAGCTTCTGCAAAGCAAAGGAAATAATCAACAAAGTGAAGAGACAATCTGTCGAATGGGAGAAAATATTTACAAACTATTCAACAAGGAACTAATGTACAGAATATACAAAAATTCAAACAACTCTAAAAAGAAAATAAAACTAAAATAGAAACAAAAAAAAATTCAAATCACTCAACAGTAAAAAAGCAAATAATCCCATTAAAAAGTGGGCAAAGGACATGAATAGCCATTTCTCAAAAGAAGACACACATGGCCAACAGGTGTATAAAAAAATGCTCAACATCACTAATCATCAGGGAAACGCAAATCAAAACCACAGTGAGATATCATCTTCTCCCAGTTAGGATGGCCACTATCATTATTATTATTATTAGAAAAGCTCCTTTTCTGCTCGCCTGTCTGTTGCCTCCTTGCAATGTGTTTTCCTACTTTCTCTAATAAATCTGCCTTTCTTTACCTTAAACAAACAAACAAAAACAGATGCAAGGATATGGAGAAAAGGGAACTCATGGCCAGGTATGGTGGCTCATTCCTGTAATCCCAACACTTTGGGAGGCCGAGGCGGGTGGATTATCTGAGGTCAGGAGTTCGAGATCAGCCTGGTCAACACGGTGAAACCCCGTCTCCACTAAAAATACAAAAA
>NW_012115877.1:1634234-1637243 GCF_000951035.1 Colobus angolensis palliatus | reverse complement strand
AAAAAAAAAAAATTAGCAAGGCGTGGTGGCGGGCACCTGTAATTCCAGCTATTCAGGAGGCTGAGGCAGAAGAATCACCTGAATCCAGGAGGCAGAAGTTGCAGTGAGCCGAAATCGAGCCACTGCACTCTAGTCTGGGCAACAGAGTGGGACTCCATCTCAAAAAAACTAAAACTAAAAAGAAAAATAAAAAAAACTAGCCAGGCGTGGTGGCAAGCACCTGTAATCCCAGCTACTTGGGAGGCTGAGGCAGGAAAATTGCTTGAACCCAAAAAGGCAGAGGCTGCCAGTGAGCCAAGATTGTGCCATTGCACTCCAGCCTGGGCAACAGAACAAGACTCTGTCTCAAAAACAAAAAATAGTTGTGAGGGGTCATGATTGACAGAGCAGGTGGGTATGTGATCCAGGGCCCAGGAAACAGGTTCAGTTTCAAACAAGAAAAGATCTACTTTTCTACTAAGACTAGAGGTAAGGGGACAAAAAAAATCAACTCATGATGGACCAGAAACTTAAATCTAAGACCTGAAACCACAAAAATTCTAGAAGATAACATTGTAAAAACTCTTTTTTTTGAGACTGAGTCTCACTCTATCGCCCAGGCTGGCTATCTCGGCTCACTGTAACCTCCGCCTCCTGGATTTAAGCGATTCTCATGCCTCAGCATCCCGAGTAGCTGGGATTACGGGCACCCGCCACCACACCCGGCTAATTTTTGTATTTTAGTAGAGACGGGGTTTCACCATGTTGGCCAGGCTGGTATTGAACTCCTGACCTCGAGTGATCCGACCACCTCAGCCTCCCAAAGTGCTGGGATTACAGGCGTGACCCACCACGCCCAGTTGAAAAACTCTTCTAGACATTCACTTAGGCAAAGAATTCATGGCTAAGACCCCAAAAGCAAATGCAGCAAAAACAAAAATGAATAAATGGGACCTAATTAAACTAAAAAGCTTCTGCACAGCAAAAGAAATAATCTGCAGAGTAAACCAACAACCCACAGAGTGGGAGAAAATATTTGCAAACTGTGCATCTGACAAAGGACTAATATCCAGAATCTACAAAGAACTCAAACAAATCAGCAAGAGGAAAACATACAATCCTATCAAAAAGTGGGTAAAGGACAAAAATAGACATTTCTCAAAAGAAGATATACAAATGGCCAACATCTTATCAGGGAAATGCAAATCAAAACCACAGTGAAATACTACTTTACACCTGCAAGAATGGCCATAATTAAAGTAAAAAAACCATAGATGTTGGCGTGGATGTATTGAAAAGGGAATAGTTTTAACACTGTTGGTGGGAATATAAACTAGTACAACCACTATGGAAAACAGTATGGAAATTCCTTAAATAACTCAAAGTAGAACTACTATTTCACCCAGCAATCCCACTACTGGGTATCTACCCAAAGGAAAAAAAGTCATTATATGAAAAAGACACACACACGCATATTTATAGCAGCACAATTCACAATTGCAAAGATATGGAACCATCCTAAGTGTCCATCAACCAATGAGTGGATCAAGAAAATGTGGTATACATAAATCATGGAATACTACTCAGTCATAAGAAGGAATGAAATAATGTATTTTGCAGCAACTTGGATGGAGCGGGAGGTCATTATTCTAAGTGAAGTAACTTAGGAATGGAAAACCAAGTATCGTTATGTTCTCACTTATGAGTAGGAACTAAACTATGAGGATGCAAAGGCATAAGATTGATATAATGGACGTTGGGAACTTTGTGGGGAAAGGGTCAGAGAGGGATGAAGGATTAAAGGCTACATATTTGGGTACAGTGTACACTGCTAGGGGGATGGGTGTGCCAAAATCTCAGAAATCACCACTAAAGAACTTATCCATGTAACCAAAAACCACCTGTTGCCCCAAAACTATGGAAATAAAAATAAAAATTTTAAAAAAGAGGTAAGGGGATAAAGATATCTATAGTATAGATAGCTATACTAGAGACTTCAATATTACATAATGGTGGGACTCATGCTGTGATTTAAAAAATTCCTTAATACATTATATACTTAAAATGGTTAAAGTGATAAAGTTTGTTTTATATATTTTACTACAATATAAATATATGTTATCTAAATACTACCCAATTTCCATATTCTAGTAGGTTAGCATTGATAACTACATTTTATGGTTAGCTCAAGTTTAGCTTTTAGTTTGCTACCCCAGATCTTACATAAGAGCAATCCCATTTAATGTCTTATAGCCACCGAAAAAAATGTATTCCACTTTCACTATATTTTACCTATTTTTACATTCAGAATAAACCAAAGATCTTACCATTTGAAATACATCAGAGCCTTCATCAAAATCCACCATGGCAAAAAATATCCTGTTGGTGAATGCACTGGAGTATCGCCAGGAGTTTGCCAGGATCTGGAATTCTTCATCAGCTTGCCTGGATGCAATGAGATTTGTGAAGACAACATATAAAACAATTTTTGAAAGCAATCTTGTTTATCACCAGTAAAACAGGTCCAAGCAAGCAATAGCAGTTTTTCCAAAGGGAGAAACAATAAAAAACACTGACAAGTAGGTCAGACTCTGCTGACAGGGTTAAGACAAACCTTGTTTTGGCATAAGAGAAGCCTTATCCAAAGTTAGGGATTTCATGAGAAGTAGTAATTACCTGACTCCGCCTCATACTTTGTGCCTGTCTCTTATCCCAAAACTCTTTCAACAATCACTGGAAATATATAGCTAATTGTCTCTACAGTAACTTTTAATACCCTAAATTACTTCTAAGAGTTCAAAGACAAGACAGAAGTGTATTCCCTAAAGAAAGCAGAAATACAACATTAATCCATTTTTAAAAATCTAAAGTGCAAAAGCTACTTGGTAAATAACACAATCAGATAAATTGTTAGGATGAAAGATAAGAAGAGTCTAGGAATTGAAATTAATTGAGGCCAGGTCACACCTGTAATCCCAGCACTTTGGGAGGCTGAGGTGAGTGGATCACCTGAGGTCAGGAGTTCAAGAC
>NW_012115877.1:1628872-1632734 GCF_000951035.1 Colobus angolensis palliatus | reverse complement strand
AGCACCACAAATACAGTATTATTCATGTTGCTGTTGCTTAATTTTTATTTGTTGAATGAGTGTAGAAAATTGTGAGTTAATATTAAATTTGGTCTTATAGAAAGTAAGATGCCAGTAAAAGCTTAGGTTAGTAAGAATTCCATTAATTTGCATTTAAGAGAATTATGAAGGAGTTTGTGTTTGTTCCCTGCTATTTTTGTATACTCTGGATTCCTACTGAGTGAACTGATGGAACTAGAAGTAATTCTAGATTTCAAGTTTATTCAGTTATTACTTATGATTCCTTTTTCTTCTTTTATTTATTTTTAATTTATATTCAGCATATACTCCACAAAATAGGCACTATGGAACCAAATACCTTGACTATACCCTAGCTCCAGGGAGAAAATCGTTAAAGAAAAGTTATCTAGGCTTGGGGTGGCAGAACACACCATTCTGAAACAAGCTGTCTATTCCTTTGCATGACTCTCAGGCTGTCAGAATCTGGAGAACCTCCAAGTTTTTACTAAACCAATTATTCATACAGTAGCTTTGTCATTTTATTTAAAGTTAATTACAAATCAGATACACTGATCTAAAAATATAAGTAAAAAGACACTAAAAAGCAAAAGCTATTTTATTTTTTAGTATCCACCATTTTGAATTGTTCATGGTGCTTTTATTTAAAAAGAAATAGCAATCTTTGCTCCTAAGATCATCAAGAAACAATAAAATAAAATCAAGAAACCACTGTTTGATGAAAACTTAAGCAAGACTAGTCTCCATCTCCAAGGTTTACAATCACTATAAAACAATTGGGAAATTAGAAACATCCCTAAATCATGGATCTTTGGGATTAAAAAAATAATTAATATACCCATCACCTTACCTATTTATTATTTTTTGGTGGTGAGAATATTTAAAATGTTTTTAGCAATTTCAAAATCTACAATACATTAACTATGGTCACCATGCTGTGCAATAGATCACCAGAACTTACTCCTCTCATCTAACTAAAACTTGGTAAACTTTCCCCACCGTCCTCTCCCAAGCCTCTGAAAACCACAATTCAACTCTGCTTCTAGGAGTTCAACCTTTTCAGATTTCACATGAGATCCCATGCATCTTTATTTTTTTGTTTGCTTGTTTTTGAGACAGGGTCTTGGTCTGTCACCCAGGCTGGAGTGCAGTGGGATGATTACAGCTTTCTGCAGTTTTGACCTCCCAGGGTCAAGTGATCCTCCCACCTCAGCCTCCGGAGTAGCTGGGACTACAGGCACATTACCACACCCAGCTAATTTTGTTTATTTTTATAGATACAAATTTTCACTATGTTGCCCAGTCTGGTCTCCAATGCCTGGGCCCAAGTGATCCTCCTGCCTCAGCCTCCCAAAGTGCTGAGATTACAGACTGAGCTACCACACCCAGCTGCATCTTTAAAAAAAAAAAAAATACCAACCGGGTGTGGTGGCTCACGCCTGTAATCCCAGCACTTTGGGAGGCTGAAGTGGGTGGATCATGAGGTCAAAAGATCGAGTTCATCCTGGCCAACATGGTGAAACCCTGTCTCTACTAAAAATACAAAAATTAGCTGGACGTGGTGATGTGCACTTGCAGTCTCAGCTACTTGGGAGGCTGAGGCAGGAGAATTGCTTGAACCCGGGAGGTGGAGATTGAAGTGAGTCAAGATCACGCCACTGCACTCCAGGCTGGGTGACAGAGCAAGACTTTTTCAAAAAAAAAAAGAAAAGAAAATTACCAGTTTTCTTGAATTCCAAACTTGGATGAAGCCACCATTATTGCATTAGTAAGCATCTCAAGCATTGGCATTGGGTACACCAGTTAAAATTCTGGAGCCTGTTTCTTCCAAAAATAGTAGGATATTTGTTTTACCTACCTTTTGGGATTTTGACAATACAAGAGTATGAAGTTGAAAGCACTTATAAATAATAATAAAATACTACATCAATGTTACTGGCATACAGTTACATAAGTTGATATTAATTTTTTTTTTTGAGACAGAGTGTCGCTCTGTCGCCCAGGCTGGAGTGCAGTGGCACAACCTTGGCTCACTGCAACTTCTGCCTCCCGGGTTCAAGCGATTATCCTGCCTCAGCCTCCCAAATATCTGGGACTGCAGGCAGGCACCACAATGCCTAGCTAATTTTTGTATTTTTAGTAGAGACGGGGTTTCACCATGTTGGTCAGGCTGGTCTCGAACTCCTGACCTCAGAAGATCCACCTGCCTCGACCTCCCAAAGTGTTGGGATTACAGGCATGAGCCCCCATGCCCGGCCAAGTTGATACTAATTTATAAGATGACTGATCTTTAAGTTACTTTTATGATGGCTACCACAATTATTTATCCATGCTTCCCCCACTAATGTGGATAATCAAGAATTGACTATAAAAGAGCAGTAGTATTGCTACCATAGACATCCTGAGTAAGGTATACACATTATTTAACTACCTACTGCACTGATTTGGCTCTTCTGGGATTGAGACATGGTTAACATTATATGAGTTATTTAATTTTAAAGTGTAGTTGAAGTTCATACTTGCAAACGACACACTGTCTATGAAGTTGGAGAGCAGTGAACATGACAATAACGGAGTAATTTCTCGGTGGGGCTTTCACAAGGCGACGGAACTTGTCTCCATTCATTCTTATTACAGGTCTTTTGTTAGTCCATTCCATCAGCTGACTAACCTTTTCAGATAACACCATCTAAAAAAGACAAAGTGAGCATGCTATTAATATACTCAACTTGGCATTTAAGTTCTTTTAATTAGGCAACTTACTTAAAACCAATACTAACAAGCTGAGGTATACAGAAAATGTGAGACCTAAAATCAAAATTTGGTAGTTGGGCTGGATAATTATTCTTAAAATACATTATTTCATAATATTTAGTCAGACATTACACTTTTGAAGTAATGAATTATGAATGAATGAATGAACGAATGAATGACACTGTCTCACTCTGTCATCCAGGCTGGAGTGCAGTGGCACAATCAGGGCTCACTGCAGCCTTGACCTCCTGGCCTTAAGGGATCCTCCCAACTCAGCCTCCCAAGTGCTTGGAATACACACATGTTCCACCATGCTCAGCTGATTTTTGTATTTTTTGTAGAGATGGGGCTTCTCTATGTTGCCCAGGCAGGTCTTGAACTCCCGGGCTTAAGCAATCTGCCTGCCTCAGCCTCCGACAGTACTGGGATTACAGGCGTGAACCACCACATCTGGCCTTTATGTATATTTATTTTTTTTTGTAGAGACGGGGGTGTTACTATGTTGCTCAGGCTGGTGTTGAACTCCTGGGCTCACATGATCCTCCCACCTCGGCCTCCCAAGTGTTGGCATTACAGTCATGAGCCACTGCACCCAGCCAGAATTATTTATTATTTACTAATAACATAAGACAAAAATAACAAAACCTTTCATTTGCCAAAAATTCCAAAGAATGTTGAGTTAAACCAATGGCCAGTTTTATATACAATTTTACTTCTCTCAAAAAAAAATACAGTGAAAATCTTGAAAACGAAGAGTAAAGTGGGAGGAATCACTATTCAATTTTAAGGTTTACTATGTAGCCACAATAATCAAGACAGTGTGATACAGATGAAGGGATAGGATCACAGAACAACAGAACAAATAAACAACCCAGAAATAAAAACAAACAAGTGTCGCCCAATGATTTTGCACAAAGGTGCAAAAACAACTCAGTGGAGGAAGAATAGCCTTTTCAACAAATGGTGCAGAAGCAATTGGTCATCCATAGCCAAAAATATGAACTTCACACCTTATATAAAAACTAACTCGGCTGGGCACAGTGACTCATGCCTGTAATCCCAGCACTTTGGGAGGCTGAGGCGGGTGGAT
>NW_012115877.1:1627312-1628347 GCF_000951035.1 Colobus angolensis palliatus | reverse complement strand
AAAAAAAAAAAAAGAAACTAACACAAAATAGATCATATACTTAACTGTAAAACTATAAAACTTTTACGAAAATAAACAGGAGAAAATATTCAGAAGCTAGGGGTACGCAAAGGGTTCTTAGGCCTGACAACAAAAGCAGGATCCAAAAAAAGAGAAAAAATTATATACTGGACCTCATCAAAATTCAGCTGGGTGTGGTGGCTCATGCCTGTAATCCCAGCACTTTGGGAGGCTGAGGCGGGCGGATCACTTGAGGCTAGGAGTTCGTGACCAGCCTGGTCAACATGCCAAAACCCAGCCTCTACTAAAAATACAAAAATTAGCTGAGCATGGTAGCACATGCCTAAAATGCCAAAATCCCAGCTGCTCAGGAGACTGAGGCATGAGAATCGCTTGAGACCGGGAGGCAGAGGTTGTAGTGAGCCAAGATTACACCACTGCACTCCAGCTTGGGTGACACAGCGAGACTCTGTCTCAAAAAAAAAAAAAAAATTAAAAAATTTTACTCTCTGGGTCGGGTGTGGTGGTTCACACCTATAATCTCAGCACTTTGGGAGCCTGAGGTGGGTGGATCACTTGAGGTCAGGAGTTCGAGAACAGCCTGGCCAACATGGTGAAATCCCGTCTCTAATAAAAATATAAAAATTAGCCGGGCACGGTGGCAGGCGCCTGTAATCCCAGCTACTCGGGAGGCTGAGGCAGGAGAATCGCTTGAACCTGGGAGGCGGAGGTTGCGGTGAGCCAAGATTGCACCACTGCGCTCCAGCCTGGGCAACAGAGTAAGACTCTGTCTCAAAATAAAATAAAACAAAATATACTGACAATATCAAATGCTGGTGAGGATGTGGAGAAACTCAATCTCTTATACATCACTGGTGGGAATGTACTGTGGTACAGCCACTTTGGAAAACAGTTTGGCAGTCTTAAAAAATCAAGCAACTGGTTGGGTGCAGTGGCTCACACCTGTAATCCCAGCACTTTGGGAGGCCGAGGCGGGTGGATCGCTTGAGGTCAGGAGTTCAAGACCAGCCTGGC
>NW_012115877.1:1615480-1622162 GCF_000951035.1 Colobus angolensis palliatus | reverse complement strand
CAGGATGGTCTCGATCTCCTGACCTCGTGATCCGCCCGTCTCGGCCTCCCAAAGTGCTGGGATTACAGGCTTGAGCCACTGCGCCCGGCCTCAATGTTTTCTTTTTCTTTTTTCTTTTTTTCTCTCGAGACGGAGTCTTGCTCTGTTGCCCAGACTGGAGTGCAGTAGTGCCGTCTCACCTCACTGCAACCTAGCCCTCCTGGGTTCAAGCAATTCTCCTGCCTCAGCCTTCTGAGTAGCTGGGATTACAGGCACACATTACCACGCCTGGCTGATTTTTGAATTCTTAGTAGAGAAAAGGTTTCACCAAGTTGGCCAGGCTGGTCTCGAACTCTTGACTTCATGATCCGTCTACCTTGGCCTCTCAAAGTGCTGGGATTACAGGCGTGAATCACTGTGCCCAGCCCCACCCTCAATGTTTAATCCTTGCCTTGAGTAGTAAGAAGGCAGGAAGGGCTAACAAAGAAAACAAGAATCTCAATGTAGAGTTAATGCTAATTTATGATTTTGCTCATCTTTATAGAGATACGTCTAGAAAAAGCTGGGAAATCATGGAGTGGTTCATCATTCAGAAGCATTTGACCAGTTATATTTCCCATTACCTATATTCTAGCACTTACTATTTTAAGACACTTTGACATTTGATTCCTTTTCTAGACTATTAGCTACAATAGAACAGAGACCCACAACTCTTTACCATACAGTAGGCACTCAGTGTGTACTAAATTTCTAATTAATGAAATTTAACTAGGAATTGACTGACTTGCTTACATTAACATGTAAGAAAGAAATGATAATTGCACACATTAAACACTTACATAGAAACAAAACTTTTTTTCACTTTAGAAATTAACATGGATTCTAAAAATGCATGATTTGCCTGTTTGTTTTTTTTTCTGAGACAGAGTCTCACTCTGTCACGCCCAGGGTGAAGTGTGGTGGCATGATCTGGGCTCACTGCAACCTCTGACTCCCAGGTTCAAGTGATTCTCGTGCCTCAGCCTCCAAAGTAGCTGGGATTACAGGAACGCACTACCACTCCCGGCTAATTTTTGTATTTTTAGTAGGGACGGGGTTTGACCATGTTGGCCAGGCTGGTCTTGAACTCCTGGCCTCAAATGATCCACTCGCCTCGGCCTCCCAAAGCACTGGGATTACAAGTGTGAGCCACCATGCCCAGCCTGATTTGCCTTTAAGCATATCTGAATTCATCTAATACTGACCACAACTTTATGTCACAAGTATATCTCTATGAATGATGGAAAAAGGCTGTATAAAAAATAGTTTTGTAGGCTGGGTGCAGTGGCTCACGCCTGTAATCTCAGCACTTTCGGAGGCCAAGGTGGGTGGATCACGAAGTCAGGAGTTCAAGACCAGCCTGGTCAACATGGTGAAACCCCGCCTCTACTAAAAACACAAAAAATAAGCTGTGCGTGATGGTGGGTGCCTATAATCCCAGCTACTCGGGAGGCTGAGGCAGGAGAATTGCTTGAATCCGGGAGGTGGAGGTTGCAGTGAGCCAAGATCATACCACTGCACTCCAGCCTGGGTGACAGTGACATTCAGTCTCAAAAAAAAAAAAAAAAAAAAATTACTTTTGTAGCTTTTGTAGCAGATACGAAAAAAATTCTGGTAAGGGCCAGAAAATGAATATGCCACACATGGAAAACCGAACACTCTCTAAACCCACAGAAAAATATATAAACTCTTGAAAGATTGGTTATAACAAATAATTAACAAGACTGTGGAACAATGAAACAAGTAGTTGGTAAAGGCTGTGGCAGAGAGTGAACCAGGAGGAAGATCAGGAATATTTGATTTAAATTAAGACTGCATAGATCAAATTTTTTCAGTTTTTCCAACAAAATGAATTGCTATTATTTGATACTGTTTTAATGATTATCACAGCACAGACAATATGGGTTCACATTTTAAAATATACAATCTATATTTAGAAGCAATCATTAATTTTGCCATATTTTCAAATTAAATTAGACAGTTACCAGCAAATACAAATATGATTTGGCTATTTTATTCAGGGTGACAACATAATCTGTATGGGGCTGAGAAAAACAAGTGTGAAGCAGTAACAGGTATTTACATAGTTTTACATCCTCCTATCTCTGTTCAACCATATAGATATATAATCATGCCAACAAAAGAAATATATGTGCTTTGAATTAGTTATAAATATGTGGAGTTTTCTTACACAAAAATTCTTGAATAAACTTTTTCAAGCAGGTCTACATAAAAAATTTATGGCCAGGCAAGGTGGCTCAAGCCTGTAATCCCAGCACTTTGGGAGGCTAGGGAGTGAGGACTGCTTGAGCCCTGGAGTTCAAGACCAGCCTGGTCAACATAGCGAGACCTAGTTAGTACAAAATATTATAAAATTGGTCAGGTGTGGTGGCATGTGCCTGTAGTCCCAGATACTCAGGAGGCTGAGGCAGGAGGATCACTTGAGCCCAGGAGTTTGAGGCTGCAGTGAGCTCCGATCACATGTCACTGAACTCTAGGGGGGACAACAGAGCAATACCCTGTCTCTAATATACATATATATATATATATATAATAGAGGAATTATAATCCTTATTCACAATGACCTCTAATATATATATATATGTATAAGCATATTTGAATTCATCTAATACTGACCACAACTTTGTCACACGTATATCTCTATGAATGATATATACATATATATATATATTTATGAGGTACATGAGATGTTTTGATACAGGCATGCAATATGTACTCATCACATCATGTAAAACGAGATATCCATCTCCTCAAGCATTTATCCTTTGTGTTACAAACAATCCAATTATACTCTTAATTTTTTAAATCTACAATTAAATTATCATTGACTATAGTCACTCCATTGTGCTATCAAACAATAGGTCTTATTCATTCTGGTTTTTTTTTTTTTTGGTACTCATAAAGAATTCCCCCTCCCCCCACCACCCCCAGCTTCTGGTAGCTATCATTCTACACTCTATCTCCATGAGTTCAAGTGTTTTGATTTTTAGCTCCCACAAATAAGTGACAACATGCAATGTTTGTCTTTCTGTGCTCAGCTTATTTCACTTAGTATAACGACCTCCAGTTCCATTCATGTTGTTGCAAATGATAGGATCTCATTCTTTTTTATGGCTGAATAGTACTCCCAAAACTTATTCGTGTCTTTGTTCCAACCACAGGGTTTATTCATAAAAATTCTTCATATTTTCAGCTTTCTTAATCATCTACCAGTCCTCAGGTGTTAGTATGAAGTAGAACGAAACAAACTCTTAGTTAAGGTATACATTTCCAACTCCCTCCTTAAATCTGGAACAGATCTGGAAATACAACTGGCAGATAATTACTGAAGAAGACAGGGAACAGAGAAGTGAGCATTTTTAATCCTTAAATGCCATCTGCTCCATTATCAGTTCACCTACTTCCTGGATAGGGCTAAAATCTATGGTTGTCCCCTTTCCTTAGTTTTTAATTTTTTGGTGGTGTCTCCATTTATTTGTTCCGCAACTGCTACTAAGCCTATTTCTCTGTAATCAGATATTTTCTAGAGAACTGCAGGGTTTTTTGCACATGTGATACCTTCAAGTGTCAGTTCTCACAGCAAAGTTTTTCCAATGATAGCCTGCCTTGTTAAACATCCCAAAAAGATCAACTGGAAAACATTTACCACCCAGAGGAATCTCACTTTATTTTCTAACATTTACTTAACGTCTTTCTAACATTACCTAACGTCTTCTATATGCCAGGTACTGCATTAGGTACCTTACAGCCCTCATCTCATTTAATTTTCACAATAGCCAAAGAAATCAGCATTTTTTCCATTCTTCTGATGAGGAAAATGAGACTCAGAGTAACTTGTTACACATCATTGGGGGTGGATTAAAGCATATCCTTTTTAAAACTACAGACTTTTTTGGAAAATTGGGAAGGGAGACCTATCTGCCATCCTAGCATTATGATGACCGGTTTTATTATGCTTCAGTCTGCATTGTGTGTTCATCACTTTCCACATTTCATATTATTTATTTATTATTATAGATTCCCAGAAGAAATATGAATAATTTTATCAAAGACCATGCTTTTTCATTTTTATCATGCTGCCTCTCTAAGATAACACCAGATGCGAGGACGAACAACTTCCCTTCCACAAAAAGGGGAAAGGATTCACCATAAAATAAAACCAGTCGCTGCAAAAACAAGACTTTGTTGCCTAGCAGAAAACATACGCTTTGGAACTAGACAGACCAGTGTGGGATCCCAGCTCAAATTCTTAGAGCTGTGCTTCTCTGAGCAAGCCCCCAACCTCCCTCTTACTTACTGTCAGCTCTCTTATCTATTTATCTATGTATCTATCTATGTATCTATCTATCTATCTATCTATCTACCTACCTACCTACCTACATGGGGTGGACAGAGACGAGCCTGGCTATATTGTTCAGGCTGGTCTCAAACTCTTGGCCTCAAGGGATCCTGCCACCTCAGCTTCCCAAAGTTCTGGGATTATAGGCATGAGCCACCATGCCTGGCCAGTCCCCTCATCTTTCAAGTCCCATCATCTTCCAAAGAGGGTTACTTACTCTGCAATGTTAATGTGTGGATTACAGATAATGAGTATAAACTATGGTGCCTGGCATGTAGAATGCATTCGACAAATATCAGAGAATAAATGGCTGGGCTCAGTGGCTCACGTCTGTAATTCTGTCACTTTAGGAGGCCAATGCAGGAGGACTGCTGGAGGCCAGGAGTTTGAAACCAGCCTGGTCAACATAGTGAGATCCCGTCTCTACAAAACATTTTCAAAAATGTAAAAAGGAGAATAAGTCCATGTTCCAATGAAAGCATTGTTAAAGGTATGAATAATAAGCAGGGTAGCATTCCATTTAACAACAGACAACTATGAGGAACTTGAATGATTTTTAATCATATTCATTTAGGGGAGGTATCTTTTAAAAATAACATACACACACACACACACACATATATACTTTTTTTTTTGAGACAGAGTCTCACTCTCTCATTCAAGCAATTCTCATGTCTCAGCCTCCTGAGTAGCGGGGACCACAGGCATGTGCCCCCATGGCCGGCTATTTTTTTTGTATTTTTAGTAGAGAGGGAGTTTCCCCAAGTTGGCCAGCCTGGTCTTGAACTCCTGACCTCAAGTGATCCACCCGCCTCGGCCTCCCAAAGTACCAGGATTACAGGCGTGAGGCAGCAAAAAAATAGATTTTAAGATCAGACAATATCCTATTATTTAAAGTCAAGTTTACTATAGTAGACAGAGCTGGAATTTTTTTAAAATAGTGTTTTCAAAAATGGACAAAAAAATGTTCTGCAACAGAACACCCATATTTTGAAACTGTGTCTAAGGAGTACCATAGTAATCTTTTTAAAAACAGCCTAAACCATTCTCAGAGAGGGAAGGAAGAAAAACTAAATCATCTTTAGCAGCCTATATAAATTATATGCTTACTGATGAGAAAATCCAATTTTATGTTGTGAAATCTAAGAAAACCTACAACTGAAAGAACGGATTCCTGGCTGAACACAGTGGCTCATGCCTGTAATCCCAGCACTTTGGGAGGCCAAGGTGGGTGGATCACTTGAGCCCAGGAGTTCAAGAACAGCCTGGACAACAGGGCAAAACCCCATCTCTACAAAAAATACAAAAAGTAACTAGGCATGGTGGCACATGCCTGTAGTTCCAGCTGGGAAGGCTTAGGTGGGAGGATCACCTGAGTCCAGTGAGGTCATAAGGCTGTACTGAGCTATGACCATTCCACTACACTCCAGCCTTGGCAACAGAGTGAGACCCCGTCTGAAAAAAAAAAAAAAATTATATATATACATTTATTTATTTATAAAAAGAAAGAACAGATTCCTGATTTTATATAAGTACACAGTTAAGTCGATGTTTGTTGAGGACATTTTGACAGACAATGCTGGATGTGAGGTAAAGAAAACTTAATTAAGAAGTTTCAGCATTCAAGATGCTTACAGTGTTAGGGCAAAGACTGGCATATAAACAAGGACAATACAGGTCAGGCACGGAGGTTCACTCCTGTAATCTTAGCACTTTGGGAGGCCAAGGTGGGAGGATCACTTGACCCCAGGAAGTAGAGGCTGCAATGAGTCATGATAGTGCCATTGCACAGCATGCAGCCTATGTAAGAGGCCCTGTCTCAAAATACATACATACATACCTACAATAACTATATGATGTGCTGAATTCATCTCAGTTCACCTGGAGGCACCAAGAAAACTTTAGCCGAGGAAGAAAGAAGATATTGTTTGAGCTAAGACTTGAAGAGCAGGAATCTTCAGGTGAATGAAAGGGTGGGGTAAGAGAAAAGGAAGATATTCTCGCCTAAGTCCTGTACATGCATGAAAAGGGTGAATGTACTTCCAAGAGAGTACAGAAGGATCAAGGAAGGCATGTCATCTATTGCCTTAACATAAAATTCACATAACATAAAATTCACCATATTGACCATTTTAAAGTATACAATTCAGTGCTGATTCCTTTTTTTTTTTTTTAAAAAAAAAACCAACCTATTTTCAGCTAGGCCATTCTGCTTCCAGTTCAGTGAGAGAGTCAATGAATAAATATAATTTCACTGGTAGAAATGTTAAGCTTTAAAAAGCCTTCACTTTTTTTTTTTTTTTT
>NW_012115877.1:1611355-1615320 GCF_000951035.1 Colobus angolensis palliatus | reverse complement strand
TGTATTTTTAGTAGAGACGGGGTTTCACCGCATTAGCCAGGATGGTCTCGATCTCCTGACCTCGTGATCCGCCCGTCTCCGCCTCCCAAAGTACTGGGATTACAGCGTGAGCCACCGCGCCCGACCAAGCCTTCACTTTTTAATTAAAAAGAACAAGTGCACTAGGCACAGTGGCTCACACTTGTAATTCCAACACTTTGGGAGACCAAGGAGGAAGCAACACTTGAGCCCAGGAGTTCGAGACTAGCCTGGCAACACAGAGAGACTCCGTCTCTACGAAAAGATAAAAAAGTAGCCGGGGATATTGTGGCACATGCTGGTAGTCCCAGATATTTGGGAGGTGGAGGTGAGAGGATCACTAGAGAGCCCAGGAAGTCGAGGCTGCAGTGAGCCATGATCCCGCCACTGAACTTCAGCCTGGGCAACAGAGCGAGACCCTGTCTCAAAAAAAAAAAAAAAAAAAAAAAAAAAAAAAAAAAAAAAAAAAAAAAAGGTCACTGTGGAAAATCAGGTAATACCAGCATGTAAAGTAAAATGTGAAAACGTTCCGCTCATCGACAGTCCCAACTGCCCAGAGATAACCACTGTTAAGGTACTGTCATGTATCCTTACAGAGATTTCTCTATACATACACATATACTTATATATAGGGGATGCTGTTATTTTCAGCATAAAAAATTTCTAAGACATAAAATTATGTATTGCTCTGCATCTTGTTTTCCACATAATAGCTTAGGATCCTCCCAAAGGACATCAATTTCTAGTTTCAGTGTCTGAGCCTGCTCACTTCACGATATTTTTGACAATTGTATATTTTTATTGTACTCCTTGCCAATCTAATAAGCAACTCATTAAGTTTAATTTCCTAGCTTAGTTCTTCTTCTTATGTAATAGTTTGAATACTTAGAAACATAGAGAAGATAGCTTTCTTTCTTAATTCAGTTCAAGTAGAACAAGCATCTGAAGTGCTTAACTGGTATTTTTAAAGTATGTGTACAGTTCTTCTGTAACAGAGGAAGCACAGAATGTACAGGAAATAGCGTTAGAATGACTGACGTAGGGTTTGAGTCCTTATTCATTTTCTAAATTTAAGACTCTATTTTTCTCATCTATAAAATTAGAGGGTATAAATAATTGCTAGTAGTCTTAAAGTTCTAAGAGTATATGACTCCAAATCACGAACGTTTGAAAACACACTGTTAAAATTCCTCTACTTGAATTGCTTAATGGTGAGAATACTGTATCTCCTCCACTTCCCAAAGCCTATAAATTCCACAAGATCTTAGTTTTGTTCATTTATGTATACCAAGCGCCTAGAACATTGCCTAGCATGCTTACATTTGTGGAATGATTGAAAATGGTTAGGAGCTTTCAATCTGGTAAATTGTCTTAAAACAATTATTTGGACAAAATAATAAACCTGGCATAATTTCACTCTTCGGTCTAACTCTCACACTCCTGAAATGAAAATGCTACAAAATAGAGAACTCTTATACATCATTCAGGGAGTTACATCTGCCAACTGTAAAGAGTCTCAGATATTCTACTCCCGGGATCTAAGTCGAACTCCCCAGCCCCAACACCTGATGGGGCCCACACTCAAAAGTGTCAAAACTCATAGCTATGCAGATTCACAAGCCTATAGAAGTCGGGCTGTCACCTACCCTACCCCACTCTCAGACTCTACATCCCCAGAAGACGAAGAGTTACAGTTCCTTCTCTCACGAATTCCACAACTCCGAAAACTGCGGAATTGAAGCCATCAGGCATAGAAGCGGCAGGGAAAGGGGGTTGGGAAGAGGCGAACAGACCCTCTCAAGCCCCAGTCATTGGGAAGAGTCCATGTCGATGGAAACCGCGTCCTCACCTCCTTCTTTCTTTGGGCAGAGGCCGAGGGAACGTCGTAAACGATGAGTAGCGCCACCGCCATGGTCACAGAGACACAACAAACCCACCAACGCGCTGCCATGTTCGCTCCTCTCCCTTCTATAAGCGAAACTTTGCTCCGGCTAGGTCTGAGGGTGGGGCGTGAGAACAGGCAAATCGACCCCTTGCCTTTCCTCATTGGTCCAGCTCAGCCCTGCGGGGCGACCCCTCACATTACGTCACAGTGCCCTGGCGCTACACGCCAGCTAATAGACGGTTGATTTCTAACTGGCCCCGGCCGGCCAATAGAAAAAGGATAATCTGGAGGTTTTTCATTGGTCCGCTAAAGATAATGACCCGCCTCTTCCTCGATACGTACACATCTAGCGCGCTGCCGCTTTCCAAGCACGCATGCGCAGTTGCGAAATAGTGCGGCGTTACTGAGTCCAAAACGGCTTGAAGTTGCTAGAACGGAGTATTTCACCCAAAGACTCATTTAGAAGTCCTTGAAATTCGCTTCCTTCATGTAATACTTTAGAAAAATGGGACCTAGGCCGGGCGCGGTGGCTCAAGCCTGTAATCCCAGCACTTTGGGAGGCCGAGGCGGGCGGATCACAAGGTCAGGAGATCGAGACCACGTCTCAAAAAAAAAAAAAAAAAAAAAAAAGAAAAATGGGACCTAGCCGAGCGAGGGATGAGAGCTATCTAGTCCGTCATCCTGCCTCCAAAGTACTTCAAAGTGAAAAAATAAAAGTAGGAAAGCAAAAATATACCTAATATCACTGAGGGAATTTTTTTTTTTTTTTTTGGAGAGCGAGACTCCGCCTCAAAAAAAAAAAAAAAAAAAGAAAGATGGAGCCACTTTCGAAATTACTGCAAGTGCTAGAAGGGAAGCTCTGTAGGGCACTGATTTTTATGTGTTGTGTTTGAGCATCGGGATCAGTGTCTGGCACAGAGTAGGTGCTCAGCTAACACTTATTGAATGAATGAATGCTTGAACCTCTCTGGGAGTGTCCGTGGGGGTGGAGAAGGGGGAGTTTTAGAGGGTGAAATCAAAAGAAGGGGATAATTGACAATTGGTGGTCATGGAGTAAGAGGATGACTACCAGGTTTCTGCCTGAAGCTGGAATCCTGAGGAAGGGAGGAAGAGCAGGGCTGGCAAAGGGCTGATGAGTTCAGTTTGGGGCTTGCTGAGCCTGAGGTCCAGTGGACTGTCCCAGAAGGGGGTTGAGTGTACGTATCATATTAAAAATTATAAACTGCTTCTGAAGCCTATGTCATATATCCTGTGTCTACCTCTTCTGCCATATTCTTGATACTCTGAAAAAAATTCAGAGGTGTCTTTGAGCATTGTCAGCAATAGATGGTAACTGAAGCCCTGGAGCAGGTGAGATCATGACGGGAGGCTGTGCAGGTGCAGAGCCTGAAACTCTCCCTCCATCACTGGATACAAGCAAATGGGGTCCTAGGAACTTGAGAGAAGACAGAAAGGAGAGAGGGAGTGTCCCTGCAAGGCAGGTGTCTCAGAGAGGGGTGACTGATCCAGCACGGTGAAGGGGAATATAGCCCATCCTTCCTAGGGGCTGGGCTGTGAGGACAGCAGGGGAGATGGATGCAAGGTCAAAGGAAGGGTGGCACATGAGTTCTTTTTAGGGGGAACAGTCTCAGGTGTGATAGCTTGCATGGACAAGATGAGGCGCTCTGCCGTGCCAGAGAGAAGGGAGGAAGCAAAGGATGTGGACAGATTGGCGTGTGTGTGTGTATGTGTGAGATGAGCGTGTGTATGTGTGTGTGTGTACAGGATTTTTCTGCTTGATAGACTGTTATTTTCTCTTTAAAAACTTTTTTTTTTTTTTTGAGATGGAGTCTCGCTCTGTCGCCCAGGCTGGAGTGCGGTGACGAGATCTCAGCTCTCTGCAACCTCTGCCTCCCAGGTTCAAGTGATTCTCCTGCCTCAGCTTCCTGAATAGCTGGGACTACAGGCGCCTGCCACCATGTCTGGCTAATTTTTGTATTTTTAGTTGAGACAGGGTTTCACCATATTGGCCAGGCTGGTCTCCTGACCTTGTGATCTGCCTGCCTTGGCCTCCCAAAGTGCT
>NW_012115877.1:1606328-1610960 GCF_000951035.1 Colobus angolensis palliatus | reverse complement strand
GACAGAGCGAGACTCCATCTCAAAAAAAAAAAAAAAAAAAAAAAATTAGCCGGCCATGGTGGCGCAGGCCTGTAATCCCAGCTACATGGGAGGCTGAGGCAGAAGACTCGCTTGAACCCCGGAGGCGGCGGTTGCAATGAGCTGAAATAGTGTTATCACACTCCAGCCTGGGCAACAAGAGTGAAAGTCCATATATATATATTTATAAAAGAAAATGCAAAATAAAAGTACACTGAGACATACTGTGTGATTCAATTTATATGACATATGACATTCTGGAAAAGGCAAACTCATTGGTACAGAGAACAGATTAGTGACTGCCAGGGGCTAGGTTTAGGGAAAGGGGTTGATTACAAAGAGGTCAAACAAGGGTGTTTTTATGATGCTAGAACTATTCTGTCCTTAATTGTGGTGGTGGTGACATAATTGTATGCATTTGTCAAAACGCATAGAACTGTACACTAAAAAGTGAATTTTACTGTGTGTATGTTTTAAAAATAAAAATTTTAAAGTTTAAAACGGTTATCTTATCTATCATATTGGCAAAAATCCAAAAGCTTGACGCTACATGCTATTAGCAAGGCTGTGGGGAGACAGGCACCCTTTATATTAATACATTGCTGGCGGGAAGGCAAAATGTTACATCTATAATTTGGCAATATCTAACAAAACTACACATATTTTTATCCTTTAATCTACACATATTTTTATCCTTTAATCCAGCAATCCCACTTCTAGTAACCTACCTTGGAGAGATACATCCAGCAATATGAAAATATGTGTGCACAAAGTTACTCATTTCAGCATTATTGAAACTGAAATATTCTTGAGACTACCTAAATGTTCCAACATAGGAGATTGATTGAATATACTATAGCACATATACACCACAGATTTTGCAGCTGTAAAAAAGGAATGAGGAAGACTTATGTAAAATGATAGTGGATTTTTATGCTACATTTGTATAAAATAGAGAAATAAGAAAACATACAGGTATTTGCCTGTTTTTGCAAAAGGAAACACACGAAAGATAAACCAGAAAGTAATGAAATCGGTTACCTATAGGAATTGGTGGAATGGAATGCAACAGTTGAGAGGGAATGACACTTCTCTAAGTACACTAGTCTGTTTAGTTTTGACTTTTGGAATAATGTTAATATTTTCAATAGTCAAAATGTATAATCAAATCATTTAGTTTTACAAGATGAAAAAGTCTTAGAGATGGATAATGGTGATAGTTGCACAACAATGTGAATGCCATTAATGCCACTGAAGTGTATGTATTTTACTTTTTGTTTTGAGACAGGTCTCAGGCTAGAGTGCAGCCGTGCCATCTGGGCTCACCCTAACCTCCGCCTCCCCGGTTCAAGCAAGTCTCATGCCTCAGCCTCCCGAGTAGCTGGTATTACAAGCGTGTGCCACCACGCCCAGCTAATGTTTTTGTATATTAGTAGAGAAGGGGTTTTGCCATGTTGCCTTTTCTTTTCTTTCTTTCTTTTTCTTTTTCTTTTCTTTCTTTCTTTTTTTTTTTTTTGAGACGAAGTCTTGCTCTGTTGCCAGACTGGAGTGCAGTGATGCGATCTCAGCTCACTGCAACTCCGACTTCCTGGTTCAAGCGATTCTGCCGCCTCAGCCTCAGCCTCCTAAGTAGCTGGGACGACAGGCGCGCGCCACCACGCTTGGCTAATTTTTGTGTTTTTAGTAGAGATGGGGGTTTCACCATTGTGGCCAGGCTGGTCTTGAACTCCTGACCTCGTGATCCGCCCACCTTGGCCTCTCAAAGTGCTGGGATTACAGGCGTGAGCCACCGCGCCCGGCCAATAGCTTTCTAAATTTGTTTTATCACGTATTTATCTACATATTACAATAGTTTTTACTATTCTTGTAACTTTTCTCTAAACTTGAAGTTATTTGAAAACTAAAAACTAAGCCAATTAGTATAGTAGTAATAGCAGACAAAAAAAAAGTGACAGAAGTAAAGGAAGTTTTGGGGAAACAGAAAGAAGAAAGGGCTAGTAGTGTGGAGATACTAAACCGAAGCTTGTGGAACTTTAACACCATTTTGAACCTAGTTCCTTAAATGATTCCGCGGAAGATCAGTGTCTCGGCTGCCCTCTATAGAGCTCTAAACCTGGCTTAGAGGAGTTCTTTCATTCTTCATTAACCACCACCCACCTTACGTCATTTTATAAAGCCGGAAACTACATTTCCCAAAAGGCCATTTTTTTCCTCGCGGTAAAAAGGATTGCAATTACTATAGGTTTTACAGATGTCGCGAGATTTCACCAAATGTCATTAAGAATCCCGGCTGAAAGCCATTTTGTTTTTCAGCTCTCTTCAAGGGTACCTGAAGCGAATTTGCACCAAAGCAGCAGCTCCATTGTCGCAGTTCCAGATTCACCTTCACGATGTTTCCCTTGGTCAAAAACGGTCTAAATCGTCTCCAAGGTGAGCAAAAATTATGACAAATCATTTACAACAACCTTATATCAATTTATCCTCGCAGCCTCGTGTCCTTTTCCTCTACCAACATCTCGGCCTTCTAATCCTGAATGCTGTCTCCCCTCTCGTCCCAAGTCATTGGGATGATGTCGTTAGCATTGGCTTTATCACCCAGTCTTTCTGTTTCGGTTTCCAGCTCTGTTTGTGTTATCGGAGTGATAGTCTAGCTCTGCTTTTTAATTCTTCAGTAACCTATGATTTCAGGGAAGGACACTCTTGGTAGACACCTCGTTCCTTAAGTGATGTCCTACATTTTAGCTTTGGGGATATGTTTACTCCTAACCCTGTATAGAAGAATATCTTCTCCAATTCCTATTACTGCAATAGACGGAAACTGTAAATCTAGCTCTTCACATGGTTTAGTTGCAGGGAAACAACCCAAATGGTTTCGATGCAGCTTTGAAGTTATTTGTGGATTAACAATGTTAGCTGGGCAGGCGCGGTGGCTCACGCTTGTAATCCCAGAACTTTGGGAGGCCGAGGCGGGCGGATCACCTGAGGTCAGGAGTTCGAGACCAGCCTGACCAACATGGTGAAACCCTATTTCTACTAAAAATACAAAAATTACTGCGGCGTGGTGGCGGGCGCCTGTCAATCCCAGCTACTTGGGAGGCTGAGGCAAGAGAATCGCTTGAACCCGGCAGGCGGAGGTTGCAGTGAGCCAAGACTGCCACTGCACTCCAGCCTGGGCAACAAAAGTGGGACTCCGTCTCGGAAAAAAAAAAAAAAAAAAAAACAATGTTAGCTGCCCTGAAAGTAATCGTGTTCATTTTTTTCTCATCAAAAGGTTGGGCAGGTACAGGGAGTTTTGAGACCTGCATTATGTAGTGAAAATGCAGTAGACTGAGGAGAACAAATTAATTTTCATACTTGATTTGGGCAGAAGGTGACCTTCAGTAACGTGGGCAGTTGTTACACAATGAAAGTGACCCTGAATTACTATTTAGTTTGTTTAGCCATCTTTTGATTTTCACTTAACAGAATCATTGGAGGATATTACTAGATTGTCTTCTAAACACGTAAGCAACTTTGAAAATAACTACAAAATATTAGCTGGACTATTTTCATATTCCAAAAGTAGCATTTATTATCTCTTTTACTTTGGGCATATGATTTAGCCCTCCCAACCTCAGTTTCCTTCTTTGTAAAATAAGTAATTTGTAAATAATGCCTAAATTGTAAATTGTAAATAATACCTGTTTCATGGGGTTGTTGAGGATTTTATGAGATCACCAATGTATGGTAATTAAACAGTTGTCACAGAGGAGAGGGCTAATGAAATCCACCAGAGTTACATGAGTGTGTTGAAGTTATGAGATGTTGCAGAATTTTTTGGTAGTCTTAATTTCTTTGCTTTTTGAGCAAATAGGGCCACCTTGTACCTCAGGAAAGGTTTTATGTTTTTTTTTCAGTGTGGAATTCACATGCCCACTTCTTATCTTTTCTGGAGCAGAATATATTATGAAATATTTGTAAATTTGCCTATCCCAGTGTGACTAAAAGATGAAAAGGGAAAGCTATGTAAGACAATTAGAAGATCCAATAATGGTCAGATTAACTATCATGAAGTAACCCATTGCACCACGTAGAAATATTAATTACTAGTGAATGGGCAACATTGTAGTTTCTTTTTTTTTTTTTGAGACAAAGTTTCGCTTTTGTTGCCCAGGCTGGAGTGCAGTGGCTCAATCTTGGCTCACTGTAATCTCAGCCTCCCAGGTTTAAGTAATTCTCCTGCCTCAGGCTCCCTAGCTTTTCATTATATATATAAGTACCTTTTGAGGCTCTTTAAAACAATAAGGACCTGCTACTTAAATTGGACAGGAAGGAAAAAAAAAAAAAAAAAACAGCTAGAAACAAGCTTTTTCCAGTCTCGGCTATTTCCCAAACCCTCCTTTTTAGTTCTTCCAGGGTCCGTTTGGAAACTTTTTTGTTCTCTTTCTACTAGTATAATAGTAACAGCAAAGTTTATCATTCTGCTCAGAAACTAACTCCTTAGCTAATTCTACTTCCTTGTACGATATTGATTTTTATCTACATGTGTAATCCTCTAGACTGGAAGTTACTTGAGGACAGAATCTCTGTCTTACACTTTTTTATGTACCCCATTTCTTATTTTTATTTTTATTT
>NW_012115877.1:1591481-1606198 GCF_000951035.1 Colobus angolensis palliatus | reverse complement strand
TAGTTTTTGTATTTTTAGTAGAGACGGGGTTTCACCGTGTTAGCCAGGATGGTCTCGATCTCCTGACCTCGTGATCCGCCCGTCTCGGCCTCCAAAAGTCCTGGGATTACAGGCTTGAGCCACCGCGCCCGGCTCTTATTTTTATTTTTAGGGACAGAGAATTGCTCTGTTACTCAGGCTGGAGTGTAGTGGTGTGATCATAGCTCACTGCATCCTCTAACTCCTGGACTCAAATCATCGTCTAGCTACAGCCTCCTGAGTAGCTAGGACTACAGGTGTGCGTGCACCACCATACCGGGCTAATTTTTAATTTTCAGTTTTTTTGTAGAGACAGGGTCTCACTGTGTTTCCTAGCTGGTCTAACTCTTGGCCTCAAGCGATCCTCCTACCTTGGCCTCCAAAAGTATTGGGATTACTCCGAAAGTACTGGGATTACTGGGCCACTGTGCCCGGCCCACTAATTTTTTAAAAATCAAGATCACTCTAGTTTTGGCGAGTATTTTTGTTACTGTAGTAATTTTACAATCATAAGCATTTAGTGTGCTTTAATTTGAAGTTCATTTGAGTTCATTCGCCCTTGTATGTTGTAAGTTGTTGGGCTCTATTAGTAAACTTTAATGAAAATTTAAGTCATAAGTATTCGAATTAATCAATGGGAGCCAAAATTTCAGGGGTTATGTAAATACCACTTTGTAGAGAATGTTACTGACATCATTCATTCTTTGCTTTTTTCCCAATAATATTATGAAAACTCTGAGGCATACAGAAAAGTTGGAAGAATTGTATGAACACCCATATACCCACCACAAAGATTCTACAGTTAACATTTTGCTATGTTTTATCACATATCTATCCAAAAAGAAGATGAATCTGTCAATTCATCTTCTTTTTGATGCATTTCAAAGTACACTGCTTTGCTTTGATTAATAGCTACAATATGTTTTAACATTTTATTGAACTACATAATACTGTAAAATTAACTTCCTTGGCTTTCCTGATTGGAAGTATCAATCACATATGTTTTCTTTTCCTGACAATTGATAATATGCTTCTGTAATTTTTTTTTCCTATAAGTTCGAAGCATTCAGCAAACAATGGCAAGGCAGAGCCACCAGAAACGTACACCTGATTTTCATGACAAATATGGTAATGCTGTATTAGCTGGTGGAACCACTTTCTGTATTGCTACATGGACATATGTAAGTACTATTGATTAATAATTTCTATTTTAGATGTTTTTCATTCTCATTTAGTCTGTGCATTCAAAGTGTCTTAACATAGTAGTGTACATATCTAGTTAGGAGGGACTTGAGAGATTGTGTAATCTAATTACCTACCCAGTACAGAGGTTTTTTTTCCCGCAGCATTCATCCATCTTCTGTTCTTAACATTCCCGGTAATAAATTGCTTACTGGATCACAAGGCAGCCCTTTCCATATTATGTAGCTGTTTTTTGTTTGTTTGTTTGTTCGTTTTTTTTAGAAGGAGTCTCGCTCTGTCCCCCAGGCTGGAGTGCAGTGGTACGATCTTGGCTCACTGCAACCTCTGCCTCCCTGGTTCAAACAATTCTTCTGCCTCAGGCTCCCGAGTAGCTGGGACTACAGACGCACGCCACCATACCTGGCTAATTTTAGTTTTGTTTTTTATTTATTTATTTTTCTTGAGACGGAGTCTCACTCTGTTGCCCAGGCTGGAGTGCAATGGCGTGATCTCGGGGCACTACAACCTCTGCCTCCTGGGTTCAAGGGATTTTTCTGCCTCACCCTCCCAACTAGTGGGATTACAGGCACCCTCCAGTATGCCCGGCTAATTTTTGTATTTTTAGTAGAGATGGGGGTTCACCATGTTAGTCAGGCTGGTCTCAAACTCCTGACCTCAGGTGATCCGCCCACCTTAGCTTCCCAAAGTGCTGGGATTACAGGTGTGAGCCACCGCGCCCAGCCTTGTGTGGCTGTTAAAAGGATCGTATGGTGAGTTAAAAATCTGCCTTATTCCTATGCTAACCATCGTTCATTGCAACACAGAAATTCTGATCCACTTCCATATAACAGCCATCAGATAATAGAAAATTGCTGTCATATCTCCTGAATTTTCTTTTTCAAATTAAACATCCTTAGTTTTATCAGTAACTTTTTTGTTCATGATTTCCAGGATTTTTACTACCTTGGATCACCTTCCTGGACATAACTTCACTTAACAATTTTTCTTTTAAAATTTTGCACTCAGAACTTAGCACAATATTCCTGACAGATGAGATGTAATATAACTTTTTATATTTTAGTTTCTTTACATCTTACATTTAACAATCTGTTTTTCAGTCACTGTACTTACTAGCAAAAAGTAGGAGTCCTGAAGTCTTTTTTTTTTGAGATGGAGTATCGCTCTGCCACCCAGGCTGGAGTGTAATGGCGCGATCTTGGCTCACTGCAAGCTCCGCCTCCCGGGTTCATGACATTCTCCTGCCTCAGCCTCCCTAGTAGCTGGGACTACAGGCGCCCACCACCATGCCCGGCTAATTTTTTGTATTTTTAGTAGAGATGGGGTTTCACCGTGTTAGCCAGGATGGTCTCGATCTCCTGACCTCTTGATCTGCCTGCCTTGGCCTCCCAAAGTGCTGGGATTATAAGTGTGAGCCACTGTGCACGACCTAAAGTCTTAATAAATACATAAGTTGGTTTAAAAAGATACACATTAACCCTTACTGTAATAAACTTTATTTAAATAAATAGGCCTTTTTAATTTTTGTTTTGATTTTCCTGAAATCAAATATTAAGATGTGTGCCTAGGCTGGGCATGGTAGCTCACGCCTGTAGTCCCAGCACTTTGGGAGGCCCTGGCGGGTAGATCACCTGAGGTCAGGAGTTTAGTACTAGCATGGTGAAACCCCGTTTCTACTAAAAATACAAAAAGTAGCTGGGCATGGTGGTGGGCGCCTGTAATCCCAGCTACTTGGGAGGCTGAGGCAGGAGAATCGCTTGAACTTGGAGGGGGTGGAGGTTGCAGTGAGTCGAAATCGTGCCACTGCATTCTAGCCTGGGCGACAAAGCGAGACTGTCTCAAAAAAAAAAAAAAGTATCCTTAATTAGAAGGATAAACAGATGTTGAACAAATGTTTGATCAGAGGAGCTGTTGGAGGTGAAATGTTCCTTAGTGATACAGAGAATACAAAACACTCTTTAGCAGTTATTAGGTAGTCGTGGTTGAGGGAATCAATGTTTTGAGTGGGTAGTATAGAAATGTGAAGTATAAATTTGAATTAAATACAATTTAAAAATTCATTTCCTCAGTGATACTAGTCACATTCCAGGTGACCAGTAGCCACATGTAGCTAGTGACTACTGTTTGGGACAGTGAAGATCTAGAACATTTCCTTCAGCTCAAGAAGTTCTATTGAACAACAGCACTGCACTAGAAAATTAGGACAGCAATCAGGTTTGGCCTGTATGGAGGGTATTAGATCCCAGGTGAGTTTCTGTGTATTTTTAACCTATAGAGCAGAATATCTGTCATTTTCAAGAAATAGTCTCTAAGGGAGAGTATACTCTGTTTTAAGCATGTAACTGACAGCATTTTAATTCTTACAGGTAGCAACACAAATCGGAATAGAATGGAACCTGTCCCCTGTTGGCAGAGTTACCCCAAAGGAATGGAGAAATCAGTAATCATCCCAGCTGGTGTAATAATGAATTGTTTAAAAAACAGCTCATAATTGATGGCAAATTATAGCACTGTGTACCCATTAAGATATGGCATTATTGAAGAAATAAAGTACATTTGAAACCTTCATTGTAGGTTTTGTTTCTTTGTAAATGAAACCAAGCTTGATCACTTTAGCCTTTATGTTAAAGTCAAATGCTGCGCAACTTCTTAAATAGGTTTTTGTTTTTTGAGACGAAGTCACACTCTGTCCCCCAGGCTGGAGTGCAGTGGCACCATCTCGACTCACTGCGACCTCTGCCTCCTGGGTTCAAGCAATTTTCCTGTCTTAGCCTCCCGAGTAGCCAGAACTACAGGTGCATGCCACCACACCCAGCTAATTTTTGTATATATATATATTTTTGACACGGAATCTCACTCTGTTGCCCAGGCTGGAGTGCAGTGGCGTGATCTCGGCTCCTGCAACCTCCGCCTCCCGGGTTCAAGCGATTCTCCTGTCTCAGCCTCCTGAGTAGCTGGGATTACAGGCACACGCCACCAGGCCCAGCTAATTTTTGTATTTTTAGTGGAGACGGGGTTTCACCATGTTGGTCAGGCTGGTCTCGAACTCCTGACCTCGTGATCCACCCACCTCGGTCTCCCAAAGTGCTGGGATTACAGACGTGAGCCACCGCACCTGGCAATTTTTGTATTTTTAGTAGAGACAGGGTTTCACCATATTGGTCAGGCTGGTTTTGAACTCCTGACCTCAGGTGATCCGCCTTCCTCAGCCTCCCAAAGTGCTAGGATTACAGGCGTGAGCAATGGCACCCAGCCCTTAAAAGGCTTTTATGAGGTAATGTGAAAGGAAAATTTGCCTTTGACCTGGAAGACAACTTTATAGTAAGCTGAAATTATGTTTATAAATAACTGATAACAGAACTATTGTAGATCACCTTTGAGCCAAAAATTTGGCCCGGATTTTGGTTATGTCTACTACTATGTGACTCTCATTTGTATTTATACTTGGAATTGGCATTATTAACTTCTTTTCACTCATGCTTAGAAAACTTAGAAGTGCCACCAGACCCAAGGGAGGAGTGGTCCTATAAAAGAAATTCCTAGCCTGTCTGAAAACTAGCTACTAGCTCCTTGGCTGTTTTGGCATATTTATCTTTTTTTTTGGAGACGGAGTCTTGCTCTGTCGCCAGGTTGGAGTGCAGTGGCATGATCTTGGCTCACTGCAACCTCTGCCTCCCGGGTTCAAGTGATTCTCCTACCTCAGCCTCCCAAGTAGCTGGGATTATAGGCATGCGCCACCATGCCCAGCTAATTTTTGTATTTTTAGTAGAAACGGGGTTTCACCGTGTTGGCCAGGATGATCTCGATCTCTTGACCTTGTGATCCGCCTTCTTCGGCCTCCCTACGTGCTGGGGGCATATTCATCTTGATTATAGCTCTTGGTTTTTCATCATATTTATTATTAGGAATGTTTATGATATTAAAGAAAATCTTGTCAAATGCAATCTGTTCCCAGTTATCTACTATCAGTCACCTGTTGACTTGCTATAATTATTAACAATGTTTGAATTTGTGGATTATTATTTTAGTACATAACATTGGATTTTATGTGTGTTACCTGAAGAAAAACAGTATCTGCAGCACATATTTGTTTTTCTATTTTGAAATGGAGTCTCACTCTGTTGCCCAGGCTTGAGTGCACTGGCACGATCTCGACTCACTGCAACCTTTGCCTCCCGGATTCAAGCAATTCTCCTGCCTCAGCCTCCCTAGTAGCTGGGATCACAGGTGCCTGCCACCATGCCTGGCTAATTGTTTGTGTTTTTAGTAGAGGGGAGGTTTCACCATGGTGGCCAGGATGGTCTCGAACTCCTAACCTCAGGCAATCCGCCCACCTCAGCCTCCCAAAGTGCTAGGCTTACAGGTGTGAGCCACCGCGCCCAGCTTATATATCATTACTTTCTTGGCTAAGAGCTGTAATCTGTGGTGTTTTTTTTTGTTTGGTTTTTTGTTTTGTAGTAGTTTTCTTGATAGTGATCAAGTAAGCAGAAAGTAGAATTTCAGTCAAGTAACCTGTGTATATCAGCTAAATTATTTTTTGCTTATTACGTGCTAGAAGTATGCTGTCATGGCATATGTCCTAGTTTCTCATCAAATGGACCAAAGTCAGTGATTTTATTTGAAGAGGAAAAATTAAAAGTCATTGTAAATTAAGTTGCGAGTTTAGTAACCATGTTGTATCACTATTTGATAAATTTGAATGCTTTATGGTATTTCATATTTAGAATGTTCAAAATAGTACTGAAGTATTCAAATACATATAACCCTGAGAGATATGGAAGTAAAATAAACATGTATTTAAGGAAGTGTCAACCTTCAATTATATACCTTTTTATCACTGAATTAACAATATTTCTTAAGACATGGAGGCAGTTTCAGTATGGTTTGTACTAACCTAAGTGATAGTTGTCATCTATATGACAGTTTAGAATGTTTTCTGTGTCCATTTGTGACCAAAATTATATGTTGCTTTGTGTGATAAAACCTGGTGGTGGTAGTATCTTTGAACACACTTTTTGAACTTAATTTTGTAGTTAATCTTGTCCTGATGAGTAATTCTAAAACTGTTATGACCACTGCTAGAAATGAAGCAGTGTGTGTGTCATCACAATATATACTGACCTTGGAGCTTTCCTAGTGCTCTCAGAGCCAAGAAAATATCCTTTCAACACAAATTTTCTCAATGTACCTGTAACATCACTTTGAGTTTTAGTTACACCTAGAGTTGGAAAGTCATCAAATTAGTCTTCTGTCCTCAAGTATCTGTATGTCTGAAGAATTTAGGTAAGTTACTTACCTTAAAAGCATTGCCAATCCTTTATTTGGATGGCTATGAAATATTTTAACATGAGTGTGAATGTCATAAATCCCATTCTTTTTTTTGAGACAGAGTCTTGCTCTGTCGCCCAGGCTGGAGTGCAGTGGTGTGATCTTGGCTCACTGCAACCTCTATCTCCTGGGTTCAAGGGTCTCCTGGGTTCAAGGGATTCTCCTGCCTCAGCCTCCCAAGTAGCTGGGATTACAGGTGCCCACCACCACACCTGGTTAATTTTTGTGTTTTTAGTAGAGACAGGGTTTTGTCATGTTGGCCAGCTGATCTCAAACTCCTGACCTCAGGCGATCCACCTGCCTCGGCCTCCCAAAGTGCTGGGATTACAGTCATGAGCCACGGCACCCAATCTCATAAATCCCATTCTTAATTTCACTCTAGGACAGAATTATTTTAGCACCTGTGTTCTGTTATTTTAGATTGATTTAACTTACCTAGAAATAGGTACTGTGGTAGTTGTAGAGGTACAGATGTTGAGTTCCCATCCTGGCTTAACATCATTGGGGTTATTCATACACTTCATAAGCATTTTAGGGATACCTGCTATCTGATGCCCCAGCAAACCTGATTATTTCTTGAAGACATTCCTTTCTATGCTTGTGCATTGGTAAGGAGGATTAGGGATGATGCATTTAAAGACAGAGTTTTAGTCTGGGCCTGGTGGCTCATATCTGTAATCTCAGCACTTTGGGTGGCTGAGGTGGGAGGATCATTTGAGGCTAGGAGTTGGAGACCAGCCTGGGCAACGAAGGGAGACTCCCATCTCCACACACACAAAAACAAAAATTAGCCAGGTGTGGTAGTGTGTGCCCATAGTTCCAACTACTTGGGAGGCTGAGGTGCAAGGATCGCTTTAGCCCCAGAGTTTAAGGTTACAAGGACCTATGATCACACTTCTGCACTCCAGCCTGGGTGACAGCAAGACTCTCAAAACCAAACAACAACAACGAAATATATGCATAGCTCTCTAGGTTTTTATGTTAAATATTAGAGTGCCTAAGAATGTACATGGTTGGCAGAGGATCTTGCAGCTCATAGAGATAAACTTTAATATTTACATAAAAATACTAGATAGCTAGTAGATTCAATATTCTGCTTCTGATAAAGCTATATTTTTGGTTTTGCCTTTTAGTGAATTTCTTTTGGATGCTTAACACAATGTTAATATAGTTACAAACCAACTTGCTAATATTTGGAAACCCACTTAAAAGCTATCTTAATTTCCTATGATGTGATTTTTAAGATTTTAAATTTGGGGCTGAGTTTGTATCTTAATAATTAAGGCTGCACACATTGACAACTACAAAATAATGCCTGGGAAGATGAGTCCTGAGGCTAATTTTATATTTATGTGGATGAGTGTAGAGGGGGAGAATAATTCTGAAATACTTAATCACAGACCTAAAATGTAGATCTATGGGTAATTTTAAATGTTGCCTGTCAAGGCTTAATAGGGACTTGACAACAGGTAGGATGGAAATTATTTCAGCACTTAAATATGCTTACTTTGTGCCGGATGCTGTTCTAAGTCTTTTACAAATATTTACTTGATATTTGTATTTTGTGTACTATTTTGATTTCTGCAGCATTATTAGACTTCATACTCGTGTGTGGGAACTGGGTTCAAATGGTTCCAGATGAAAATACAAATAGCCCTGTGATTAGTTTTGTTCTACATCTTATGACAGATACTTCATGAAAGGAAATATGAAAAGGCCACATCTTGCTTTGAAATAAGTGAGATGGAGCCTCTCCCTCTTTTTACTGTTAATGTTCATAGTTTTAAAAATCCTAGAATTTTGCTGCTTTTTAAAATGTCAAGTTGGAAAACAAGAATAAAATAATACCCTTTTCTCAAATGTTTTCTGTACCATTTATTGCATTGTTTACATTTTATGCATCTCATCTCTTTATGAACTCATGATAATAGAGACTAACATTTTTGCATCACTGGAATCTTCCAGGTGTTTAAAATGAGGGACGAGTGAATGAATAAATGGGAGAGTGGTTCAGAGCTTGGAATGGCACTATGAAGATGGTGAAGTGATGTTCCTACCCCCTCAACACACATATAAAAATTATGAATTTATAAACGTTTTCCTCTTGGTGTCATTTTTCAATGGAGGAAAGAGGGCAAATTCATAGTTCTGGTATTTACATCTGGAATTAGGCTACACAGTCTACAGGAAGCAAGTTAACACAGTCTAACAGATGCACGTGAATTTCATGCTGGGCAAAGATGAACTATGTGGAAGATGATTTATAAGGAACTTTTATGTTATATCTTGACCTGAGGTTAGGAAACTAAAGATGACAAAGGCAGTGTTTTAGTATGGGTTTTCTGGTTTTGTGTTTGTCGTGGGGGCGGGGTGGGGTAGCGGACTTGAACCCTAACAAAGACCCATCCGAGGCTGCGTGTCTGCCCGGGGGCAGCAGGGGGCGGGAGAAGCTTGGCTCTAGACCACGCGTTCCTTGTCACGTGACCCGTCGCTTTCTTTCCCGTGGCGGCCCTGCTTCCGGCAGGGGCATCACCCGGAAGTGGGGGTAGTCGAGGGAGGGAGGGAGGGATAAAGGCGGCTGGCCGCGGCGGCTGAGGGTGGGAAAAGAGAAGCAGAGGGAGGAGTTGCTGCTTCCGCGGCTACTGTGACTTCTCCGATTGTGTGAGCTTTGTTGGAGCCTGCGTACGTGGATTTATCGCTGCCACGGTCTGCGTAGCTCCAGAGGTTTAACCATAAGATAAAGAAACCAGGTAAGTCCTACACTGACTTCCCGTCGTCCTTTCTCCTGAAGGGAGTCTTCTGTGCTGTCAGTTTGTACTAAGAGTGTGATGAGAAGGTCATGTTAGTCTGGGGCAGTCTCGAAAGTCTCACTTATTCACAATTCAGATATTACTACACTTATGTTTTACCTCCCCTAACGGGATAGAGGAGGGGAAATTAAATCCTGACCTGTGTCACTTTCTTGTACCCTCTTGGAGAGAGTGTCTTGATCATCTGTGGCCTACTTACCCAATTAATTGAGGGTACAAGAAAGTTTGTGTTTGGCATTGGAAGTCACATGGACTGGGGTCTTTGCTTAGTGACACCTCTTTATACTTTGGAAGCTAAGGTTACTAAAATGACCATAATTGATGAAATAATAATTGAGAAATAGATATTTGGCTTCTTGTCTTGCTCTGGGAGCGTAAGGTAAACTGAGAGAACACTCTTGTTTCCACTTAGTTTTGTTCATTGTGCCCCCTTTCCAGTAAAGTTACTCTCCATTGTCCAACCCTGTGGCATCTTATCTTTGACACTTTTCTTCGTTGTAGACTTTGAGATTATCTGAAGCACAAATTCTTACCATTTCACAATTCAGCGTTTTTCCAGGATCTGATCTTTATTTTAATCCGAGACTCTTCATCTACGATAGTATGGCTTTGTACTGAGAATATGTGTAGAATATTGAATTAGATGATACTGAGGTTATTAATTTTTTTTTTTTTTTTGCCGGGAGCGGGGGCAGGGGAGGGGGCGATACATGAGAAATAAGACAGAGTTCCTGGCCTCAAAAGAGTTTACATACAATAGGCCGGGCGCAGTGGCCCACAGGCCTGTAATACCAACACTTTGGGAGGGTGGATCACTTGAGGTCAGAAGTTCGAGACCAGCCTGGCCATCATGGCAAAACCCTGTCTCTACTAAAAATACAAACATTAGCTGGGCGTGGTGGTGGGCGCCTGTAATCCCAGCTACTCGGGAGACTGAGGCAGGAGGATCGCTTGAACCTGGAAGGCGGATGTTGCAGTGAGCCGAGATCGCGCTGCTGCACTCCAGCCTGGGCTACAAGAGCGAAACTCTGCCTCCAAAGGAAGGAAAAAAAAAAAAAAAAAGAGTTTACATACAGTTGAGTCCGAATTGAGTCAGTTGAAATCAGTTATGAAGACAATGGTTTCTAGCAGCCCCACTGACTGAATTACTACGTTTCTTATTGCATCCTTTTTAATGGTTATTTTTGAACTGGCATTTTATTATATTTAACATTTTCTTGTGTCTAAGGTCATGACATGAGTGAGTTTTTGTACTTGAGGGTCTCAGTGTAGTAGGAAAGATACACAATTACCTAAACATTTAAAAAGTCTCACTAACATTCTGTAGTAGAAACAGAAAGTGTTACGAGAGTGCAGGGAAGGGAGCATGTGAACTGGGCTTTGAAAAATAGATAGGATTTGGCTTTGCAGGAATGGAGGAAAAGGAAGACATCTATCTGGACTGATAGATAGAAGAAATAATGTGAGCAAAGCTGTGGGGGTCTGGAAAGTTGCCCGACATCCAGTAACACACTGTATGTCAATGTCCCTACTTCTAACAGCCAAATCTTCCAAGATGTCACTGATTAAAATTAGAAAAAAATATAGAATACAAAACTAGTCAGCTCACAGACATATCCAACTGCCCTTCAGCCAACAAAAAAAGCTTAGATAGAGAAAAAAATACACGGACATGACAAAAACAATGTTAATGTATGAGGCTTAACTCTGATGTAAACTCAAATCTAAGAGAGAAAAAATGTAAAACTTGCTAGCTATACTTTAATTCTGATTGAGTGTTGTGCCTTAAATATAATTTGGAATCATTTTTTAAATTGTTGGGAATGAATAACATTTTCTGAAGTGAGCAGCTGTTCCAAGTTTTCCCCAAGGAGTCTCTGCTTTTCCTTTTTTCCTCTAAATTGATTTCTCTCTATTGGTCTTCTTAACTTGATAGGAACTGTTCTTTTCGATCATAGCCTTAGAAAGATCTTGATTCCTGCCCTCAAGATAAGGTTAAACACTAATCCCTCCGAAGGATAGGTTAACATCTCTGTTCTCTAAAGCAGAAGATTGATTTTCTTTGAAAAATGCATGCAGAAGCAGTAAAATTTGCTTACAAAACAAGAGAGAGGAAAAAAAGTGCAAAAATAACCCCAGCTAACACTCTACAACCTTCACTTCTGTGAGGGTGCTAAAGGAAATACATTTTAAAAAAATAAATTCCTGTTATAACTCCTTTTATCTATATATATTTAAAAGCTCTTGGCAAACTTTATTAACTAAGACTTTGGACATCCTGATGAGTGAAAATAATCTTCATTTGCCAGTTGGGAAAGTAAATTGCAAGGAGAGATTTTTGTGTGAACTCATACAAGCACTAGCATAGATGAGAATAGTATTTGAGAGTTTTGGCTCAAAATTCCTTCTATTCATCTTTGTTAAAGGGCAGTTTAGGTTTTACAGTGTTTTGTTTTTTAGACAACAATATTTCTTAGGGTATAGCTCAACATGGGGGTGGGGCAAGAGTGTTGGGGGACTGGGGGACAGACGAGTGATAGGCAATGGCTAGGCAGAGTATTTTAGTTCAGTCTACCATCCCAGCAATCATGTTTTTCCCTCTTAAATCTCAGTCTTTAGGTTGATTTAATGTGATATTACTTGCTTACTTAACTTGCTGAGATAGTTTGGCAAGAAAAATATCAAAATTCCTTTAGAATGTGTTTCATTAAAGTAAAAGGGTCCTGTGTTTCTGGTTTCCTAAAATGTTCTTACTTTTTGCAGCATTGTTTGCAAATTGCAGTGATTTCCTAATCTTTGTGTTCCCAGATGTATAAGATATTGGTAGACTACATCAGTTTTCACAGATACCTCTTTCCTTGAAGGAAATGAGGGTAAAATACCCCATTTTGAGCCAGTTTTGTGTACTTTGTACCATATTTTTTGTCCGCATTTAGAATTATACAGCTATGTCACAAGGATGAAAAAAGAGTTTTGCTTATTTTTACTATTAAACTCTAGTGTAAAAGTCCAGTTTTTCAGACCTATAATCAGGAGTGCATTTTTAACAATTTACCAGTTGAAATAAATGGGTTATTTCACATTGTAGGGATATTGTTTTAGATTGACCATTAACCTTATTTTATTTTATTTTTATTTTAAAAGACATTATTGTTATTATTTATCTATGTATTTATTTATTTTTAGAGACAGGGCCTCCTCGCTCTGTGGCCCAGGCTAGGGTGCAGTGGTACAATCATATCTCACCGCAGCCTTAATCTCCTGGGCTTAAATGATCCTCTGGCCTCTCAAGTAGCTAGAACCACAGGTGCCTGCCACCATGCCTAGTTACTTATTAATTAATTAATTATTATTATTATTTTTAAGAGATAGAGTCTTGCTGTGTCACCTAGGCTGGAGTACAGCAGCGCCCTCATAGCTCACTGCAGCCTCGATCTCCCAGGCTCAAGCAATCCTCCTAACTCAGCCTCCTGAGTAGCTGAGACTACAGCTGTGTGCCACCACTCCCAGCTAATTTTTAAATTTTGTGTAGAGACAGCATCATGCTGTGTTGTCCAGGCTGGTCTCAAACTCCTGGCCTCAAGCAATCCTCCTGCCTCAGCCTCCCAAAGTGTTGAGATTACAGGTGTGAGCCACAGAGCTTAGTTGAGATTATAGGTGTGAGCCAGACCCTTAGTTGATTTTGTTTGTAAAAAGGTAAGGTGTTCTCTCCATCTGACTTCGGACCAGCCCGAGAACAGAGCAGAGCCTCCTACAGACACCCATTGCCCTGCTGCTGTACACTTCAACAGCTTGCGCAAGGGAACTCACTTGGAGAAATTGTGTAGTTTTAAAATGTATTTTGTATAAAATAACTTGCTCTGCTATAAACCACCATTAAAAACTAGTGTTTTGATTTGGCACTTAAATATTTTTGGAGTGAAAATTATCACTAAAGTAACATATGACTCCAACAAAAAATACGGTTTTATTATGTTAAAGAGTATTGTATTGATTTGCCAAAGTTTTGTAACTTAATAAAGATATTAACTTCCTTGGATTTGTACTTTGTGATTTAGTATGTTGTACTGTGGGCAGGTTATGTTAACTGAAAAAGTCATTACGTGGAAAAAAAAGTTAATGTGTTTTGTTTTGTGCCATTGTAATTGCTGCTGATCCTGCATGTGCAATTGATGTCTCAATAAAAGCAGATAGGGAAGGAAGAATATCTGAATTACTTCCCTTCCATACTCCCACTTGAGAGTTTGCAGAGCGCTCACAGTATACTTCTTGGAATTGTGAAGATGAGTGTGCTACCTGAAGTGTGCTACCTGCCACTCAGGAGAGTAAAGCATTAAAAGAACTTCTATTAAGACCTGAGAAACTGTCGACAGAGATATAAGAACAGAGAGAAAAAAGTTAAAAGTGGGAAGCCCTCTAAAGAAAATTATCAAAACTATTTAGGATAAACTTGTAGCTGACCTACAGTGTCATGAGGAGACTTAAGAGCTGATCCTTGAGCTAACAAAAACTTAAGGAGAGCTTAGTTGTTAAAGAATTCCAAGTGTAATATCCTTTGTTGTGGTAGGCATAAAAGAAGATATCTAACTTTTTTGATGATGATAAAATTGTTTGCTCTAAGACTTCTTATTAATTATAAATTTATTAAGTTAATATATTTTAATTATTAATACAAATTATTAAATATATGTATTAATTGTTAATAGATTATATTATTAAAATGATAATATTATATTAAATTATTTGCATACAGCCAGTTTCTTTTTTCTTTTTTTTGAGACAGGGTCTTGCTCTGTTGCCCAGCCTGGAATTCTACAGTGGCATGATCTCAGCTCACTGCAACCTCTGCCTCCTGGGCTCAGGTGATCCTCCTACGTTAGCTCTTGAGTAGCTGGGACTATGGCACGGGCCACCATGCTCTGCTAATTTTTTTATTTTTTATTTTTAGTAGAGACTGTTTCACCATGTTACTTAGGCTGGTCTTGAATTCCTGAACTCAAGCAATCTGCCTGCCTCACCCTCCCAAAGTACTGGGATTACAGGAGTGAGCCACTGCTCCCAGCCTACTTTCTTTAAAAAATTTTACACCATTGGCCTGAAGGAAAAGGCAGCTTCATTTTGACCAATACATGCTTTCTTCTATTTTGCTATTAATTCTAAATATTACTTTTTACTTCAGATTTTATCTACAATATCTTATCATTAATTTCTAATCACACCTGTAAGTGCATTTTTATGTTCTTAGTAATCAGATTGGTGTCATATATCTTCACGTATTGTTCATCTAAACCAAAGTGTTTGTTTTGCACATCTGTTTCTGCCTAGGTGATAATAGGATTAATTTTGATCACAAAAATCTTT
>NW_012115877.1:1574007-1586765 GCF_000951035.1 Colobus angolensis palliatus | reverse complement strand
GAGTCTCGCTCTGTTGCCCAAGCTGGAGTGCAATGGCACGATCTCAGCTCACTGCAACCTCCGCCTCCCGGGTTCAAGTGATTCTCCCTGCCTCAGCCTCCTGAGTAGCTGGGATTAGAGGCATCCGCCACCACACCCGGCTAATTTTTGTGTTTTTAGTAGAGATGGGGTTTTGCCATGTTGGCCAGGCTGGCCTTGAATTCCTGACCTTAGGTGATCTGCCCACCTCTGCCTCCCAAAGCGCTGGGATTACAGGCATGAGCCACCATGCCTGGCTGAAGGATAATTTATTTAGTACAGTACATTATTTGACCTTGAGTGCCAAGGTATGATTAGAATTGCTTAAGAGTTTGTCCACTGTGTTTATTGCAAAAATAACCCACAGATTCCTCTTTCTTTAGGGTAAGTAATAAGTCATGGGATCTTGGCTCTTACTATTTTTTTTGGATGCAAATAAGTGAAGGTGACCAGAATTGTTCCTCTGTCTGGTGTGGAAAATAGATCTGGTACTTTATTGTTTGCATTTTGCTAAGAGTACACATACTCTTTCATAGGGCCAAATTTTATTCCCAGACCTAGCAAGTGGTTAAACTGGGATTTAAATCCAGTCAGTTTTGGCTTCAGAACCTGTGCTCTTACCTAACATAAAGGAACTGTGTTTTTAAAAGTACATAGACATTTGAGCTAAGTAGGTATATTCGAATTAAGTTCCTTGTTTGTCTTAAAATGGGAAATACTCATTTATCGTTTAATGTGTGAATGAGCAATTTGATTTTGTGATTAAATGATTAAAGTATTGGTAGCTCATAATTTCCTTGGTAATTTAAAACTAATCTCAAAAGTAGGGAACCATAATTTTGTTTTTAGCTAATTATGTTATTTAAAGATATGCTGGGCCAGGCACTATGGCTCACGCCTGTAATCCCAGTACTTTGAGAGGCCGAGGTGGGTGGATCACTTGAAGTCAGCAGTTCAAGACAAGCCTGGGCAACATGGTGAAACCTCATCTCTCCTACAAATACAAAAATTAACCAGATGTAGTGGTGTGTACCTGTAATCCTAGCTACTCGGGAAGCTGAGGCAGGAGGATCGGTAAAGCCCAGGAGGCGGAGGTTGTAAGGTTGTAGTGAGCCGAGATTGCACCATTGCACTCTAGCCTGGGCGACAGGGAGTAAAACCATGTATTAAAAAAAAAAAAATTACTAAAACACCTAATGTTTATTTTTGTTTATTTCTTTATTTTCGAGATGGAGTTTGGCTCTGTCACCTAGGCTGGAGTGCAATGGTGCGATCTCGGCTCACTGCAACCTCCGCCTCCTGGGTTCTAGCGATTCTCTTGTCTCAGTCTCCCAAGTATCGGGGACTACATGTGCACACCACCATGCCTGGTTAGTTTTTGTACTTTTGGTAGAGAAGGGGTTTTGCCATGTTGGTCAGGCTGGTATCGAACTCCTGACTGACCTCAAGTGATCCACCCGCCTCGGCCTCCCAAAGTGCTGGGATTACAGGCTTGAGCTACCGCTCCCGGCCCTGCCACCACGCCCAGCCCAATACTTAATTTCTAAGTTATACCACAGAAAATTGGCCTGCGCGGTGGCTCATGCCTGTAATCCCAGCACTTTGGGAGGCCTAGGTGGGTAGATTGCTTGAACTCAGGAGTTCTAGACCAACCTGGGCAACAAGGTGAAACCCCATCTCTACAAAAATTGCAAAAAATAGCCAGGCGTGGTGGTGTGCACCTGTAGTCCCGGCTACTGGGGAGGCTAAAGTAGGGGGATTGCTTGAGCCTGGGAGATTGAGGCTGCAGTGAGCTGAGATCATGCCACTGCACTCCAGCCTGGGTGACAGAGTGAGACCCTGTCTCAAAAAAAAAAAAAAAACAAAGAAAATGGAAAACTCAGATTGAGAGGGTCCCCCGGTAGCCTATAGTACACCTACATATGCTAACATGGCATCTTAAAGCTCATTATGACAGCTGGCAGATCAAATCACTGTGATGTGCTCATCCTGTTTCCCTATCAAGGAAACTCATAACAATCTACTTCTGTAATTAGTGAGCCACAGACTCTAGGCCATCGAGATTTTCCACATTCCCTAATTGTCAAATGCTGAACCATACTTGTACTGAATAAGTTGTGATACAGTGTAAGCAAGGGAAAAGGCCTTATGTATGTCTAACCTACTCTGCAAATAGCTGCATTCTTACAGAGTTGTATGTAAATTGAAGTTTTACAAAGCATGTCAGCACTTCGATTAGTACATTTTTATTGTGTGCTTATTGCATATTCAGTGTTTACTGTGAGCTATACAAATAAGTATAAGGCATATGTTCCAGTGTCTAGCAAGAGAAAGAAGTTTAATACCAAGCAGAGAGAAATTAGGTACTACTAAACTATGAAGCTGATTCCAGGGTATTCGGAATTTAAAAAGAAAGTAGCTAGGAGTATTTGACATGATTTTTCATGAATGAGGTGGGACTTCATTTACTTACTCAACAGTGATTTATTGAGTATCTACCATGTTCAATGGTGGTATGATAGTGAACATAGCACATATGGTCCTGCTTTTGTGGAGTTTACAGACTAGTGAAGTAATAGAACTTAAATATGTGCAAGAAAACATTCTAGGTGAGGGGACCAGTTCTAAACAAAGTCATAGAAATAAATGATAAGAGCATGGACTGCATGGCAGTCAGTGAAGGGACTTGCCTGATTATAGTAGAGATTTTATGTTGGGGAGGAGCATTGCAAGTGATAGATGTAGACCATCTTTTGAATGCTTTGAAGAACTATCTAAGTCTGTCTAAAAGTCCTTTGGATACACTGTTCCGGAGAGAGTTTGGGGCTTTGGGGTCATACTGCCTTGGTTTGATCTCATCTCCACTCTAATTTGTTTAAGTTTAGAATTTTATAGTAAGTTTTCTCAGTGACCCAACTCTACAGGCAATAAAATGATATTTACAGAGTGGCTGGGGTCAGTAACCCTTGTATCAGTTAAGCAATGTACACATGAAGTGCCAGTAGGAAGTCCAAGGAAAGGTTGGGAGAAATAAAAGGAGGTTAGTCAGGGAAAGAGAAATACATTCTGTGATGGTTGGTAGAATGTCATCAGAAACGTCTTCAAGCAAAACAGTACATTTGCCTGTCTTTGTTTCTAGTTGCGTTTAACGGTACTGTGTTTTCCTTGTCTAAATATGAAGAGAAACTAAACTGCAGCTATTTGACATGGGCATCTGAGAGCTACCAATGGTTGGCTTAGGTTATGTTCTACATTTGAAGCATCTGGTCAATTTTAGATTGTCTTCTATATTTGAAGCATCTGGCTAGACTAGTTGTGTCCCAGTTTTGTATTTTACCTAAACTCAACTTGGTCAGAAGCTTATGTAGTAAGTATTGTTTGTAACCTGTGTTAGTACTCTCTTAACATGGCTTAAGGCATGAATGGATTGCCAAATGAATACCTGTTATGACCTGTATTTTTTCTTGTTACCTTTGGATTTAATGTAAGTATAATAATGCTCCACGAACATTTGACAGTATTGTTCAGGCACTTTTTTTTTTTTTTTTTTTTGAGAGAGAGTCTGGCTTTATTGCCTAGGTTGGAGTGCAGTGACACGGTCACAGCTCACCGCAGCCTCGAACTCCTGGGCTCAAGCGATCCTCCTACTTCAGCATTCCAAGTAGATAGGACCACAGGCATGTACCACCATGCCTGGCTAATTTTTAATTTTTTTTTTTTTTTTGTAGAGACGTGATCTTACTTTGTTGCCCAGGCTGGTCTTGAACTCCTAGGTTCAAGTGATTCTCCTGCCTCAGCCTCCCCAAAGTGCTGGGAGTACACAGGCATGAGCCATCATGCATAGCTGCTTATTCAGGTACCTTTAAGAAATCTTTACCACCAGAAAAGTAGAAATGATCATACCAGACTACCTTTGTCTCCTCCCAATCTTTTATTATGGTGATGTCTAACCTTGTTATAAGGAGGAGCTTCTTTTAATCTCAGAGTCATGAGATCAGGGCAGATACTGACAGTGTAGTTCCTGAGAAGTAGTTGCTGGCTGTGCTGTTCTTCCTTTCACAGTGGAATCTTAGCTGAGACATGTAGCAGAGAGAAGACATTATGGGGAACCAGCATAGAGCTTTATAGGAGGTGAGGTGTCTAGATCTACCAGTAGATCCCGATTTGCAGGTTTGAGACTCCTACCTTATTTCATCCATGGCTGTTGCATTATACAAATCTAGTGGGCAGCAGCCACAGTCTGTAAAAGTTATGACATGGACTTACGCAATGTGGCAGCCCTGGAAGCTACCCAAACCACTTCTATTTCTAGTCCTGTCTTCCCTTCAATACCTCCTACATCCAGCAGCCATGATAGTCCCAACACGTTTATCATTTGAATATCTTTGCTTCCCACTTTAAGGCTCCCCTTTAATCCAGCAGATAAAATTTACATCTTTGTCTGAGGATTTCAAGGAGTTGCATAAATTTTCTTACTCTCTTTAAGTATACTCATCAAGAAAATAATACTTGCCTCATCTAATTCATAGGGTGTTATCAGTATAAAGTGGAATAATGTATGCAAAAACACTTCATAAATTAAAGAATACTACACAAACATAATATTCTTTTTGAATGTATTATGTTGTGGAAAGAACACTGAATTTGAATCAGATGTCTGGCATCTCAGTTCTTTCTGCTATTAATGAACTGTGACTTTGGACAAATTACTTTGTGCTTTGGGGACTTTGTTTCCTTACCTATAAAAGGAAACTAATAATACCACTCTTATCTACCCAGAAATCTAAGAGCTACTTTTTCCTCACCTCCACATTCAGTCACCAAATTTGTTGTCTAGTTCTTAAAATTTCTTAAATTGGTCCTCTCCTCTCTATCTCCATTCAGTTCCTAATCACTTCCCTTTTGGGCAGTAGCCTGTTAAAAAAAATTGTGGTAAAATCTGCATAATATAATATTGACCATCTTAACCCTTTTTTGTTTTTTGAGATGAAGTCTCACTCTGTCGCCCAGGATGGAGTGCAATGGTGTGATCTCTGCTCACTGCAGCCTCCACCTCCCAGGCTGAAGCAATTCTCCTGCCTCAGCCCCCTGAGTAACTGGGATTACAGGCACACGCCACCCCTGGCTCATTTTTTTTTTTGAGATGGAGTCTTGCTCTGTCGCCCAGGCTAGAGTGCAGTGGCACCATCTCGGCTCACTGCAAGCTCCACCTCCCGAGTTCATGCCATTCTCCTGCCACAGCCTCTCGAGTAGCTGGGACTACAGGCGCCCGCCACCACGCCCAGTTATTTTTTTGTATTTTTAGTAGAGACGGGGTTTCATCGTGTTAGCCAGGATGGTCTTGATCTCCTGACCTCGTGATCCGCCTGCCTCGGCCTCCCAAAGTGCTGGGATCACAGGCATGAGCCACTGCGCCTGACCTAATTTTTGTATTTGTAGTGGAGACGGGGTTCCATCATGTTGGCCAGGCTGGTTTCAAACTCCTGACCTCAAATGATCCACCCACCTTGGCCTCCCAAAGTGCTGGGATTACAGGCATGAGCCACTGTGCCCGGCCCCATTTTAACCATTTTTATAGGTACAAGTCAGTGGCATTGAGTGCATTCTTAATGTTGTACAATCATCACTGTTATGCATTTCTAGGTTTTTTTCATCATCGCAAACTGAAACTCTGTACCCATTAAGTAATAGCTTCTCATTCTGCCTTCTCTCACCCCCTGGTAACCTCATTCTACTTTCTGTGTGTATGAATTTGCCTATTCTAGGTACTTTTGGAAAAATAATTTCAATATTTATTTTTGATTCAGAAGGTACATGTGCAGGCTTGTTACCTGGGTATATTGCATGATGCTGAGGTAGGGATACGATTGATCCTGGCAACCAGGTACTGAGCAGAGTACACAATAGTTTTTCAACCCTTGCCCCACTCCCTCCCCACCGAGTAGTCCCCAGGATCTATTGTTGCCATCTTTATGTCTATAAGTACCCATTGTTTAGCTACCACTTATAAGGGAGAACTTATGGTATTTGGTTTTCTGTTCTGCATTAGTTTGCTTAGGATAATGGCCTCCAGCTGATTCCACGTTGCTGCAAAGGACGTGATTTTGTTCTTTTTTTAATGGCCATAGTATTTCATGGTGTATATGTACAACATTTTCTTTATCCAATCCATCATCGATGGGCACCTAGGTTGATTCTATGTCTTTGCTATTGTAAATAGTGCTGCAATAAACATACAAGTGCATGGCTCTTTTTGGTAGGACAATTTACTTTCTTTTGGATACGCATTCAGTAATGGGATTACTGGGTCGAACTGTAGTTCTGTTTTAAGTTCTTTGAGAAATCTCCAAACTACTTTCCACCGTGGCTGAACTAATTTACATTCCCACCAACAGTATATGAGCATTTCTAGGTACTTTTAATAAATGGAATAATACAATATTTGCCCTTTTATGTCTGGCTTATTTTACCTAGCATAATGTCTCAAAGTTTCATCCATGTTGTAGTATGGGTGAGAATTTCATTCCTTTTTATGGCTGAATAATATTCCATTGTTGGGTAATAACATTTTAACTGGTCCTCCTAACTCCAGGCTTTGCCCTATCAAATTTGTCCTTCATGATCTGACCTTACTTACCTTTACAATCTCCTTGTTGTTACAGTTCCTGCCATATGCCTCAGCCATACCAACGGTAGTCCTTAAATATACCATGCTGTTTGACAACTCTGTAACTTTATTCATGACTCTTTTATCTGAAATTTATTTCCATTCTTCTGGAGAACTCCTACTCAATCTTCAAGACCCGGTTTACCTAACAATAGTGGATGGGTTAAATTATGATATGTTCATATAGTGAACTTCTAGTCAGCCGTTTAAAATTATGGCATATATATCAGTGGTTAAAAGCACAGACTCTGGGCCAGGCTTACTGGGATCAAATTTCAAATCTGTCACTTATTAACTATGTGACCTTGGGAAAGTTCCTTACCCTCTCTGTATCTCAATTTTTTCATCTATAAAACAGGGATAGTAATTGTATCTATCCCATTAGGTTGCTGTAAGCATTTAATTACTTAGAAGTATTAGCTAGGCTGGGCGCAGTGCCTCATGCCTGTAATCCCAGCACTTTGGGAGCCCGAGGTGGATGGATCACTTGAGGTCAGTAGTTCAACACCAGCCTGGCCAACATGGTGAAACCCTGTCTCTACTAAAAAATATATAAAAATTAGCCAGGGTTGGTGGTGGGCACCTGTAATCCTAGCTACTTGGGAGACTGAGGCAGGAGAATCACTTGAATCCAGAAGGCGGAGGGTGTGGTGAGCTGAGATCACGCTACTGCACTCTAGCCTGGGCAACAGAGCTAGATTCTGCCTCAAAAAAATAAAAATAAAAATATTGACTATTATGTTTTATTTATTTTTTACTTTTTAAATTTTTTGTAGAGACGGGGTCTCGCTATGTTGCTCAGGCTGATCTTGAACTCCTGGCCTCAGGGAGTCCTCCTGCTTTGGCCTTTCAAAGTGCTGGGATTACAGGCATGAGTCACTGTGCTCGGCCAAAAGTGTTAGCTATTGTTATATATTAATATTTACTGTCATAGAAAAATGTTTATTATATAGTGTTAAATGAAAAGAAACATGCTGTAAAACAGAATAGTATATCATTTTTGTTAAAAATGTGTGTGTTGTGGGGTGTGGTGGCTCATGCCTGTAATCCCAACACTTTGGGAGGACCAGGCAGGAGGGTTACTTAAGGCCGGGAGTTTGAGACCAGCCTGGGCAATATAGGGAGACCTAATCTCTACAAAAAATAAAGAATTAGCTGGGCATGTGGTACATGCCTTGAGTCCCAGCTACTCAGGAGGCTGAGGTGAGAGGATTGCTTGAGCCTAGGAGGTCAGGGCTGCAGTGAGCTATTACTATGCCATTGCACTCCAGCCTGGGCAACAGAGTAAGACACTGTCTCAAAAAAATGTGTGTTTATGTGTATACACACATATAATATCCTCCTAGACTTACATACACCCCCCCACACACACACAACCCTCAACATGTTAGTCTTCGTTATTTCTCAGTGATAGACCAAATTGGTTGTTTATTTTTTATATTTGCTCATCTATATTTTCTGTTTTTCTCCATTTGACATTTATTTCTTACATTGGAGAGGGTGAAAAAAGACACAATTAAAGTATCTATTCTGTGAAGGCTTCCCTGATTTCCCTTCCTTCATCCTTTAGGGCACCAGAATACCCTGCATTCCTGACCTCCTTAAAGCCTGTGTTATATTCATTTATCTTTTAATCCCCAATTGGGACTAGTGCAGAGCCTAAAAGTTACATGCACTTAGCCATATTAGTAAGGTGAAAATGGAATTATGTGCAAGCACTTTACACATGTTATTTCATGTACACCACTCAGCAGTCCCATGAGTAAGAGTTATATGTATTTTTCAGATGAGGAAACTGAGCATCAGAAGAGACCAAACAATTTGCTGAAGGTGTACAACAGTAAGCAACAGAATTTGGATTCAAATCCAAGTCTGTCTGATGCCAAAGGTGGTCTTTTCAATGTATATTGAATGACTGAATGATCTAATGAATGTATCTGCTGTCTCAGATGACATAATTTATGAAAGACTTATTGGTAAATAAATATGCTATATGGATGTAAAGATATGTTGTTGTTATTTTCTGCTATATTTTCATCTGCACCCTAGATTCTGACAAGGCAAACCAGCTTTCCTTCTCCCCATGCACAATTTTTTCCCTTTATTAGTCTAAATCGGCAATTTTGGCTCTCCATTTGTCTTTTTATACTGCCCATTCTCTTTCCACTCTTTAGGAACCTGACTCATAATTATGATATTAAGCTTTTCAGATTAATCTAGCCACGTCCATCAGATTTACTGTTGTGTGTGCATGTTGAGGAAACTCATTGGAAAGTATCTGGCCAGATATAATTTGTTTCAGTGATGCCAAAGTATGGTAATTCCTAGTTTAATGTGTTTACCTTTTTCTTTTTTTTTTTTTTTTGAGACAGAGCCTGTTTTCCTTTTTTTCGTGTGCTGATATGTCCACATTTAATTTCCTACATTCATACTCATACCGCTTTCAAAAGAAGGTGTTGTCAATGATGAAACATTAGACAGAAATAGTTTTTAGACATAGGATGTTAATTAATAAGTTCAGCCTATGGCTTATTTAGGTTTATGTTTTTGTGTGTATGTGTACATAGCTTTCATCATTTAAATTTATGTTTTGTGTGTATGTGTGTGCAGCCTTCATCAAAAGAAAAAAGGGGGATAGTCAAGAGGCGTTTTAATAATTTATTTCACAGCTACAACAGAATATACTAAACCAAAATTTAGAATTTGATTATAGCTTGACTCCCTACAATTTTTTCAGAATTAAAAATTTGAATCCCCTTTAAAGCCAACTAACTGAAGGGAAGCATCTACTTTGTGAAAATTGCCTATCTAAAATGGGGGGGAAATAACCCCCTTTTAAGTACAGCACGTTTTTTATTCTACCAGAACCAGGTTTCTAAAGATTTCAACCTATTTTTATAGTCTCAGTTTTTTGAGATGACAAAGTTCATCTTAGTGATTTCTAACTAAGAAAGCACAACCACAGAACTGAAGAATGGATTCTGGAAAGGGAAACTTCCTGCAAATTATGATGAATTTATAGAAATAGTAAATATTTAAATTCCATAAATAGTGAATATTGTTGTTGATAGTTATTTGTCTTGATTTCTGTTCAACAAGTGTGCATTTGAATTAGCACATGATTTATTTTATTCCTAGCAATTCAGTATATTTTTCATAGCCATCAATATTTGGGATTCTGCTCGCTTATGATTACAAATCACTTGAAACCTGCCAGTTGAAAACTCTCAAGGGTGTGAAATGATATGGGCCTTCGGTGAAGTAATTCCCCTTTATCTGTATAAAATACCCGGCTAAACAGTTGTCTTTGACAATTTTAAAGTACTGTTTCCTTTCTTAAAAACTCCTTTCCAGAAGCTGATCTCCCACACATTTCCAGTACATAATTTTTCATCCTTATCTGTCCTGACAGTGATTCAGCTTTGAATAGGAGAGAATGTAACCAGATTTTCACCTTTATTGGCCTAAGTCTTTGTTTATTTTTTGAGACAGAGTCTTGCTCTGTCACCTAGACTGGAGTGCAGTGGCATGATCTCGGCTCACTGCAACTTCCACCTCCCGGGTTCAAGTGATTCTCCTGCTTCAACCTCCCGAGTAGCTGGGACTACAGGCACGTGCCACCATGCCCAGCTGATTTTTGTATTTTGGGTAGAGACGGGGTTTCACCATGTTGGCCAGGCTGATCTCGAACTCCTGACCTCAGGTGATCCACCCGCCTCGGCCTCCCAAAGTGCTGGAATTACAGGCATGAGCCAACACGCCCAGCCAGCCTAAGTCTTTAAAACAGGACTTGAAAGAAATTGAAGGGTTGGGTATGGGTGGGGATGTAGATCTAGACTATATTTCTGGAATGTTTGCTTCCTTCGTGCTGAAAATTGTTCTTTGGACCTTGGTATGAAAAGAGAAAATATATGAAAAATAAGAATGTTATGAAAAGTCTAAGTATTCTGAAAAATACATCAGTATACTACTTTGTAATCATACCATATAAATATTTCAGCTATAAAAATTATGACAAAATAAATTTTCTCCCAATATGTTAACTGCTTTTTTTTTTTTCCTTTTTTTTTTGAGAGGGAGTCTCGCTCTGTCGCCCAGGCTGGGGTGCAGTGGCCGGATCTCAGCTCATTGCAAGCTCCGCCTCCCAGGTTCACGCCATTCTCCTGCCTCAGCCTCCCGAGTAGCTGGGACTACAGGCGCCCGCCACCTCGCCCGGCTAGGTTTTTGTATTTTTTAGTAGAGACGGGGTTTCACCGTGTTAGCCAGGATGGTCTCGATCTCCTGACCTCGTGATCCGCCCGTCTTGGCCTCCCAAAGTGCTGGGATTACAGGCTTGAGCCACCGCGCCCGGCCTGTTAACTGCTTTAACAGTTATCGATTATATTCTTTCCTAAGAGGAAAGATAACTTTGCATAATCACCAAGATGGTTTACCAACATACACCACATATGCTGAGTATTACAGTCTTCACCAACATGAGTCAAATGCTAGCGTGAATAGGGTTGGTAGTATAAACCTACCCGGTACCTTTTTGGTTTTGCTGATTAAATGGTGCTAATGAAGCCAGGGTTATAGACTTCATCTCTGTGGGAGTCACTTGTCCTTTGGAGTCATTAGGTATGCCACTAAACTCTACTCCACAGTTTTCCGAATGCAGTTTGTTCATTCAGAAAGGAAGGCTAGTACAGAGTAAAAATAGCTCAGCAAAAAGCCATCATCAGTACCCATGCCCTTATCCTCCTGATGGGGGGAGGAGGGTCTGTAATGTCCAGGCTTTCAAACTCACATATACATTTTTATTATTAATCAATGGAGGCTGCACTTAGAAATTTATTTCTTTGGACTTCTGCAGTATTCTGCTTATAAAGTGTTTCTGTGGTTCCCTTTTTGCCTTTATCTCCAGACTCTTTTGTCTCAAAACTTTATGGTCTCAGAGAACTAAGAAAAGACTTGGGTCACTATATGCATTTGCAGAAAGTAATAAGGCCTTTTTTTTTTATCTCCATAAAGTGATCTCAACAAATTTCTCTAGAGTGACAAATCCACAGTTTCAGAATTGAAACTAAACAACTCTTTTGGGGTTTATTAGACTCTTCTATATTAAGTAGAGCAGTTTTAGGTGAGTCTCTGGGAATCTCATGAAACTGAGCTTCCAGTGTGGCTCATAGTCTTTTGTAATCTATACAAATCTATAGTATCTTTTCTTGAGTATCATTAAAGAATGAGGTATTTTGCAGAAGTGAATTTCAAAATAACTGAAGTATACCCTTCACATTTTTGTCATTCAGAGATCTTAAAGGGGATCTGATGCATGCATCCTACAAAGGTATCCTTGAAATATGTTAACTTTCCAAAATAAAAATACTTTTATTTCTGATTAGAACATTGATAAATGGTCAATGTAAAAACAAAATCCGGTCAATATGTATTTATTTATTTACTTGAGACAGAGTCTCATTCTGTTGCCCAGGCAGTGGGGGCAATCTCAGCCCACTGCAACCTCTGCCTCCCAGGTTCAAATGATTCTCCTGTCCTCAGCCTCCGGAGTAGCTGGGGCTACAGGTGTCCACCACCACATGTGGTTAATTTTTGTATTTTTAGTAGAGATGGGGTTTCACCATGTTGGCCAGGCTGGTCTCAAACTCCTGACCTCAAGTCATCCACCCGCCTCGGCCTCCCAAAGTGCTGGAATTACAGGCATGAGCCAACACGCCCAGCCAGCCTAAGTCTTTAAAACAGGACTTGAAAGAAATTGAAGGGTTGGGTATGGGTGGGGATGTAGATCTAGACTATATTTCTGGAATGTTTGCTTCCTTCGTGCTGAAAATTGTTCTTTGGACCTTGGTATGAAAAGAGAAAATATATGAAAAATAAGAATGTTATGAAAAGTCTAAGTATTCTGAAAAATACATCAGTATACTACTTTGTAATCATACCATATAAATATTTCAGCTATAAAAATTATGACAAAATAAATTTTCTCCCAATATGTTAACTGCTTTTTTTTTTTTCCTTTTTTTTTTGAGAGGGAGTCTCGCTCTGTCGCCCAGGCTGGGGTGCAGTGGCCGGATCT
>NW_012115877.1:1568218-1572891 GCF_000951035.1 Colobus angolensis palliatus | reverse complement strand
ACAATGAGATACCATCTCACACCAGTTAGAATGGCAATCTTTTTTTTTTCTTTTTTGAAGAGCACCCCTATTAACTGATCTGGTATGATTTCTGACAAAAGTATTTTTCTTTTATATACACATTCTCATGTGTATATATAAATTTATACAAGATTTTAATAAAAATAGGACTATCGTCAATTGTAGCCTCTTTTTTCACTTTACTCATCACAGACATGATGTCATTAAGCAAACAACTCTGTGTTTTTAATGGAGATATGATAATGTATTTAACCAATTCCATATTGATGTTTAGGTTGGTTCCAGTTTTTCAATCACATAAACAACCTTGTGCTAAGCATCCTTAGCCATACATCTTAGTACAGTTGTCTGTACCTTTCCTCCCCTTTGAATATATTCTTAGAACTGGAATTTCTTGGTTAAAGGGTATGCATATTTTAAGGCTTTTTTTTGAGACAGGGTCTCACTCTCTCAACCAGACTGGAGTGCAGAGGTGCAAACGCGGTTCACTGCAGCCTCAAGTGATCCTCCCACCTCAGCCTCATGAGTAGCTGGGACTACAGGTGTGCACCACCACACCCGGCTAATTTTAAAATTTCTTTGTAGAGACAGGGTCTTACTGTATTGCCCAGGCTACCTATTTTAAGACTTTTGATAAATATTGCCAACTTGTCTTTTGGAAACTCTGTCAGGATTGGTGTTAGTTTATACTACTCTCAGCAGTATATCATAGTTTGTTAACTCAAAACTATTTTGATATTAATGATTTTGGGAAAAAAAAGACTTTCTAGAACACATTAAGTATTTTTAGTGCTTTATTGCTTTTCTAAACAGAATACCTGTACCTGATTTAATTGTAACACACACACACTCACTCATATATATATGGCCTGACATGTGCTCGACCTGTTATTGCTCACTGTCCTTGAGTTGAGAGTAGTGTTCTTCCTTCTACCACTGCCTCAGGAAAGGGGCACAGAGATCCTTTCCAGAGCTGAGAATGTCAGTAAGAGATATATGTTCCTTGGCATCTTGACTTCCTAATTGGAATTTATTATATGTTTCCCCACACGAAACAGTGTTATAGCACTATTAATATATAGTCCAGCTGCACTATTGTCTAAACTCCTAAAAGTGGGCTTTTGAACCTAGCCATCATGTATAAAGTTCTTCCTATGAGAAAACATGTTTCATCTTCAACATTGAGGAACAACTGTTCTAGAAACCCATTTTTAAATTGAAGGTACTCATTCAGTAAGTACATATTGAGGGCTTATTGTATGTGTGAAGATAAATGTGCTAGGCCCTCAATGGGTAATTCTTTTCTTGATGATGCAGTATTAAGGTACCCCTACTCCCTAGTCATCGTTTTGGTCAGGTCAGGACAACCAGTTGCAATTGTAACCGAGGGAGAAAATATTACTGGAGTGTGTTGGCTAGGCCGGGGATCACTTACAAGGGTTTCTGCAGAACTTTGGAGGCCAGGATTAAAGGATAGCTGCTCAGAAGAAGTAGAAGAGAAAAACATATAGGAAATGGTAAGGAAGTGGGAAAGTTGGAAAGATTAATGTGTTTCTTTTAGATTAAGGGGAGAAGAGGGTACTGTTTGTCTTCTCAAGATGAGTGAGGATGGACATTCAGGCTGACATTCTGCCATCGAAATGCCTTGTGTAGGAATATTAGTCTTTGCATATACCTTTACAGAACTGACCTGTCATTGTTCTCTTTTTGCTTGAGGATGGTGCCACACTGCTGCTGCCGTATACCCAAAGAATTGCTTAAACCCATGCCCTTCATTACTTCAACTCTAATGACTATTACTTTTCATTAATTTAGGCTGTATTCTTTTCAGACAACATAAGGTAGGGGAAAAGAGCATACTTTTTGGAATCTCTGATGCCTGAGTTAGAGTCAGATTCTATCATTCATTAACTTATTTGTATTAGGCAAAGGGGCTCTCATTATCTCTTCGAACTTGAATCTTCTCTAGAAGGAGAAAAGTTTTATGTGATTACTAGGATTAAAGTGTTTAAAATGTCTGGAGTATTGATAGGAACTAAATGAATTTTAATTTGTTTCTTTTTTTTTTTTGAGACGGAGTCTGGCTCTGTCGCCCAGGCTGGAGTGCAGTGGCGCGATCTCAGCTCACTGCAAGCTCCGCCTCCCGGGTTCACGCCATTCTCCTGCCTCAGCCTCCCGAGTAGCTGGGACTACAGGCGCCGCCACCTCGCCCGGCTAGTTTTTGTGTATTTTTTAGTAGAGACGGGGTTTCATCGTGTTAGCCAGGATGGTCTCGATCTCCGGACCTCGTGATCCGCCCGTCTCGGCCTCCCAAAGTGCTGGGATTACAGGCTTGAGCCACCGTGCCCGGCCTCTTTTTTTTTTTTTTGAGACAGAGTCTCATTATGTTGCCCAGGCTGGTCTTGAACTCCTGGACTATAAGCAATACCTCCTGCCTTGGCCTCCCAAATTTCTGTGATTACAGGCATGAGCCACTGTGCTCAGCTAAATCTTAATTTCTTTTATTCTCCTCTCCTCCACCTCATTTTCTACCCACTACCAGAATCATCTTCTATTTTAAAAATCTGCGTCTGAAAGAATAACATTATAAAAGTAGTATATGAGGTTAAACATGGCCACCTGGCCATGTGTTTAGCTCTTGTCCTTCACAAAACTCCATTAATGTGACAGTGAAAAGATTTTTAAAAGGTTACACCTGCAAGGAAAAGAAAACAGGCGAGCTAAATCAGCAGAGAGATGAATTTAATATATTTTTGGAAGATAGGAAGCACATGAAGAGGGAGAACCTTCCTGCAGAGGATATAAATGAGAAGTGAGCTCTTTAATCTCACATTACCCATGATAGGCTCAGAATTTGAAGGTAAGTTGTTTTTCCTGAAAGGTGAAGAAGAGACCCAGGGCTGAAAATAAGGGAAGTGTTTTAAAAACTGCACAGGAAGGGATTGGACCTCTTAGTTTTTCTCAGGAGACCGGGAGTATAGTCTCAGTACTAAGTGAATGTGAAAGACTCTGAGCTCCTGGACAGTGGGGCAGAGTGGAGGATACTAAAGCATTGGGTTGAGAACAGGGAAATTCAGTGGAAGTCTGCATACTGTGTGGTCAGCCCCTTCCCCACACCTTGCTCCCAAACATAGCAGCAAATATAGCTTGCTTTGCAGATGGGAGATTGGAGAATTATTTTCTTGGAAAATGAATGATCCCAGAGAAAAGAATTCCAGATGGTAACATGATAGGGTTCTGCAATGAAAAAGATAGCTACTGCCATTCACTCGATACTGAAATGCATAGTGGTTAAAGGCATGGGCTCTAGAGTTAGGCTTTCTGAGTTTGAACTCAGACTTAACTACTTACCAGTTATATGACCTTGGGCAAGTTACTTAACCTATTTGTTCCTCAGTGTTCCCATCTTTAGGATGGGGAAAATTATGTTTACCTCAAGGTTGTTGTAAAGGTTAAATGAGTTAACAAAGCACTGCTGATGGTAAGCTCTGGTAAATGTTAGCTGAGGAAGGAGGAAGTACCCAGGGGGACTTCCTTGGTTGTCAGAGGCAGCTCTGGACTTTAGATCATGCCCCATGGTGACCAGCAGCCTTTTCTACTTAGGTAGTACATGGGGTCTGAACCGGGGCTTGGACCCCACAGAAGACACCTTTCCTCAGTCCCTCTCTCTCATTCTTTTTTTTTTTTATTTTATTTTGTGATAAAAATGTTTATTTGACACATTCAGAAAAATAGCAAAAAGAAAGAAAACTAGTCTATAATATCAGGGGTTAAATGAATTATTCAAAATGAGAAGGAAAGTATTGCCTTTCCACTCCTTACAAAGTCCAGCATTATCAGATTCACCTTCCAAAGAAAAGCATTGTTAAAAGTATGGAGCAAAGCCATTCCTCTATCTATCTACCCCTTATCTGCCCATCCATTTATCTATCTAGTCACATATACAATTTCAAGCAATTTGTTCAACTACATGCATTTGAAAACAATATTTGGATGTTACTCAAAATGGCTAAATCTTTTTCTCTTAATTCTGTATCATTAAAATGTTTCAATTACCATATATTCATTAATGTATTCAACAAATATTTAGTGATCACTGTCTATGTGCCTGGTGTTTTCTCAGTGGTGAACAAAACAAAGTTTCTACTCCAGTGAATCATACAATAAAAATTTATATTATGATGTAATATTCCATCATATAGATGTACCAGGTTTTACTTAACCAATTCCCCAAAGATGGACATTCTAAATTGTTTCAATTTTATCTACTGTTACAAAAAATACTGTAATGAGAACATTTGCATATTTACTTTACATATGCTGCTGTTAGTTTTGTAGAGTAGAATTCTGTTAGTTTTGTAGAGTAGAATCCCAGAAATAGAATTATTAGGTCACATGCAACATTTTAATAGATACCGGTAAATTACCCTCCACAATATTGTACCAATGTTTTAATACAGTATGAATCTGCTCTCCTCTCCCTACTCTTTCCTACACTTAATGTTATCAGTGTTGGTTTCTGGTTTTTGGCCCATCTGGTTAGTGAAAAAAATACCATTTTGTCTTGTACATTTATTTAATATTAGTGGAACTGAGCACCATTTGACATGCTTGTTGCTAAAGGTTTTTCTTCTGTAAGTGGCTGCCGATAG
>NW_012115877.1:1548670-1563318 GCF_000951035.1 Colobus angolensis palliatus | reverse complement strand
TTTCTTTGCACTGGGTATGTAATTCCTCCTTTAGCTCTGAGAAGTTTGATGGTCTGAAGCCTTCTTCTCTCATCTCGTCAAAGTCATTCTCCGTCCAGCTTTGATCCGTTGCTGGCAATGAGCTGCGTTCCTCAGTTGAAAATGCAGAAATCACCTGTCTTCTGTGTCACTCGCACTGGAAGCTGGAGACTGGAGCTGTTCCTATTCGGCCATCTTGCTCCGCCCCCTGGTTTCTGTCTCTCTCATTCTTAACTGTGTCTTTTAGGAACATTCTTAAGACTGTCTCCAACTGGAGCATTGAACTCTTAGTGTTCATTTATTCAATAAATGTTTATTAGGTGCCTACTCTGTGCAAGTACTGCTCAAGCTGCTGGAATAACAGCAATGAACCAGGTCTATAATAATAGCTACATTTACTGAATGCTTACTGTGTGCTTTACATGTGTTAAGTTGTTGAGTTCTCGAAACAACCCTCTGAAACAGATGCTGTTATGATCTCTGTTTTACAGACAAGGAAACTGAGGCACAGAGATTAAATAACTTGCCAAGGTCACACAGCTAGCAAGCAGCAGAGATAGGAATCAAATCAAGACAGTCTGGTTCTTGAGTCTGTTTAAAAAGAAAAAAAATGTAGACACAGGGGTCTCGCTGTGTTACCCAGGCTGGACTGGAACTTGAGTCAATGTTTTTAACCATTTTGCCTCCCTGTTCTCATGGAGCTTATGTTCTGGAAGTGGGAGACTGACAGTAAATAAGTAAACAAAGGAAATAGAGACCAAGTAGCAATAGTCAGTACCAATTGAGTATCTCCTATCAGAAATGCTTAGGACCGGGAGTGTTTCGGATTTCAGAATTTTTGGAGTTTGGAATATTCGCATATATGTAATGAGGTATCTTGGGGATAGGATTCAGCTTTAAACATGAAATTCATTTATGTTTCATCTATAACTTGTACACATAGCCTGAAGTTAATTTTATTAATATTTTAAGTAATTTTGTGCATGAAACAAAGTGTGTACAATATACCATTAGAAAGCAAAGGTGTCACTATCTCAGCCACCCGTGTGGACAATCTGTGATCAGCCTAACCATTGTTCCTGACTCTGAATTTATATGCTACTGGTAAGCAATCATTTTCTTGCACTTATTCACATACCTGTAAATTTTAATCAATTAAAAAACATGACATACCATTAATACAGTGAAAAACAAGGTGTTCAGGGTAGCTAAGCAGCACAGTAGCATCACCAGAATTCCTTTTTTAGCTGTTAAACCACAGCAACAAACAACAGCAAGTTTTCAGTCTCTACTTATGATACTGTGTTTTGATTAAAAGATTACTGTATACTATATTTTATGTTTTTAGGTGAAAAGAAACATTAGAAGTAGTTGAAGGACCAGAAAGTGGGTCCTCTAGGGATGAGGGGGCATTCTGCTGTATGACTTTTAAAAATGTCTCTTCTAGGCCAGGCACGATGGCTCATGTCTATAGTCCCAGCACTTTGGGGGGTCGAGGCAGGAGGATTGCTTGAGCTCAGGAGGTCAAGACCAGGCTGGGCAACACCTCATCTCACTAAACATTTAACAAAAAATTAGCTGGGCGTGGTGGCACACATCTGTAGTCCCAGCTGCTTGGGATGCTGAGGTGGGAGGATTGATAGAGCCCAGAAATTTGAGGCTGCAGTGAGCTATGATAACACCACTGTACTCCAGCCTGGGCAACAGAGCAAGAACCTGTCTCCAAAAAAAACTAAAGTTTCCTCTAGAGTCTTCTGCCTCATTAACAATGGTTTTTTCTTAGAAGTCTCTCTTTGATATTTTGGACAGTTATGATTTCTTGTTCTGTTATGAATGCATGCAGGTACATTGCAGCTGAAGGGAGCTGGGAGGGCCTTTTTTTTTCCCCTTAGGGATGCTGAATAAACTGTTGTGTGCCTGCATTTTGATTGCAACCCATCACATGAGGTCAGGGGTGGAATTTCTCAACTCATGGTATCATGTTGGCACTCTAAAAGTTTCAGATTTTGGAGTATTTAAAGTTTTGGATTTTCAAATTAGGAATGCTCAACCTGTCTGATAACATATAAAACAAGGATCGTGATACAGAGGGACTTGCAGAGGGTAGCTTTAGTTGGGGTGGTCAATGTTTATGAGCACCAAGTGAGATAAGTTATAGTTCTTTTTTTTTTTTTTTTTTTTTAAATAGCCTTACTCTGTCGCACAGACTGGAGTGCAGTGGTGTGATCTCACATCAGCCCCCAGAGTAACTGGGACTACAGGTGTGCACCACCACACCTGGTTTTTTTTTGTGTGTATGTCTTTTGTAGAGATGGCATTTTACCATGTTGCCCAGGCTGGTCTTGAACTACTGCGCTTGAGCAATCCACCTGCGTTGGCCTCCCAAATGCAGAATTACAGGAGTGAGCCACCAGGCTTGGCTGAGTTCTTTAAGAATTAATTACTTAGAGTATTGCTGTCTCTGCAGATTTGCAAAATGCCCTTTCTATGATTTGATTTATAATGCTACCCCCACACATTTTAATATTACTAATAAAAAGCAGGAATAGTTCATGTGCACTGGTGTCTGACTGTGTATGAAGGACTATACTAAGCAATTTATATAGAATGTTTCATTTTATGCTCATAGCAATGCTATAACAATTCTTTTCTTTTTCAGTCATGGAAAACTAAAGCTTCAGGAGACAAGTGACAGGCCCAAGGCTTTAAATTTAGCAAGTGGCAGAGCCAGGATTTGAAAAGAGGCAGCCTGATTCCAGAACCACTGCTGTTAAATACTTAACCATTTTATCGATGAAGTGATTTGTGCAAGGTAATTCTTTTTATAAAAAATAGCCAACTTTTATAGAGATATAAAATACTCTAAGCATTACTGGGTCTTCACAGTAACAGTGAAGCTTACCTATATTTTGGAGGCTTCAAGATAGGACATAAACAACACATTTTGAGTAAAGAATCTTCTAGGGTTGTATGGTTTTATCACCCCAAATTAGCAATTTTGTTCATATGAACTAAGATGCATAAGATTCTTTAGCACAAAGCCAGAGCCAGGATTTGACACCAGGCTGTTTGACTTAAGATGTACAGCTATTACCCACTCCACTGCAGAGTAAATGATAACATGTAACTTATCTTTGTTGAACGTACTGTGGGAAACCAGTCTAGTGAAATTACATTTTAACAGTCCCCAAGGAATGTTTGTTAAGTAATTTTTAGTTTTCTAAGACTTCTAAATTTCTCACAACAAAAGCTGAGTGAAGGCAGACTTGGAGATAGCGTAGAGCAGTGGCCCAGAGTGAGAGTTCTTGGGTCAGATTGTCTGGTGGCTTCTGCTGATTTTCACTTCTTGATTTAACTGATCCAAGTATTAATATAACTTTGAACAGGCAACCTTGCCCTCCAAGCCTTAGTTCCCTTAATTGTGAAAGAAGCTAATACAGTATCTTCCTCATAGGATAAGTATGAAGACTAAATGAGACAACCTCTCTACAAAGTGCTAGGCATGATGCCTTTTGACCAGCCATCTCTTATCTTGGAAATGGACCCCTCATTCATCATTCATGAATCCAAAGTGAAGTTTTGGCTCCATTGCCTTGTTTATCAGTGCCTGAAATATTCTTCTGACAAATAGTGTGCATGAATTTAGAGTATAGACTTCCCTGACATATTTTTATTGCTCAGTGCCAAGTTTTAAAAACTTACGGTAAAATACACATACCATAAAATTTACCATTTAAACCATGTTTGGCTATACCGGTTCTATGACATTAAGTATAGCCACATTGTCGTGCAACCATCCCTACCATCCACCTCCAGAACTTTCTTCATCTTCCCAAACTGAAACTCTGTACCCATTAAACAACACTAGTGGCAGTTTTTGCTTATTATTCTTTGTGACTGAGGCTGCTAGTTAGGAGAAATGTTACTCTGTTTGTACAAAGAAAGACTTTAAAAGAAATGTGATTAGAAATCTGTATTATCCCAAAAGCATAATCCATAAATGAAAAAATGAATATACTGGACTTAATTAAAATGAAAGCTTTTGCTCTGTAAAAGAAAATGAAAAGACAAGCCATAAACTAGGAGAAGATATTTTAAGTCAAATTTTTGTTTAAGAGATGCAGTCTGTGTCCTCCAGGCTGGACTTGAACTCCTGGCCTCAAGTCATCCTTCTACCTCAGCCTCCTGAATAGCTGGGACTACAGGTATGTGCCACTGTGCTCAGCTGCAAATCACATTTTTGACAAAGATTTGTATCCATAATAAACTTTTAAAACCCTCCAAATGTAACAATGAGGAGGCCGGGCGTGGTGGCTCAAGCCTGTAATCCCAGCACTTTGGGAGGCCGAGACGGGCGGATCACGAGGTCAGGAGATCGAGACCATCCTGGCTAACACAGTGAAACCCTGTCTCTACTAAAAAATACAAAAAACTAGCCGGGCGAGGTGGCGGGCGCCTGTAGTCCCAGCTACTCGGGAGGCTGAGGCAGGAGAATGGCGTAAACCCGGGAGGCGGAGCTTGCAGTGAGCTGAGATCCGGCCACTACACTCCAGCCTGGGCAACAGAGTGAGACTCCGTCTCAAAAAAAAAAAAAAAAATGAGGAAACAACCAAATAACAAAATGGGCAAAAGATGTGAATAGAGACTTCACCTAGAAGATATGAAAATAGCAAATAAAGGAAATGCAGATTAGGCAGATGAAAATTAAAACCAAAATGACAATTATAACAAATGTACCACTCTGGTATGTGATGTTGCTAACGAGGGAGGTTGTACGTATATGGTGGTAGGAGGTATTTGGGAAATCTCTGTACTTTCTGCTCAATTTTGTTGTGATCCTAAACATCATCTGTAAATAAAGTTAAAGTGAGATACCACTGTACACTTATTTTTAGAAAGTCTAGAAAAAACAAAATTGGCAATCCCAATTGTTGGCAGGTGTGGAGAGCAACTGGAGCTCTTATACGTTGCTGATGGGAATACAAAATGATACAGCCACTTTGGAAAACAGTTTGCCAGCAGTTTCTTATGAAATTAAACCTGTATCTCCAATATGACTCAGCAATCCTACTTCTAGATATCTCTCCAAGAGAAGTGAAAACCTGTGTTTACACAAAAACCTGTATATGAATGTTTATACTAGCATTGTTCAGCATTAGTCACCAAAAATTGGAAACAACCCAATTCTTTCAACTGGTGAAAAAGATGAATAGATTGTTGTATGTTTATACCATGGAATACACTCCTTGATTCATGCAATAACATAGATTAATCTTAAAATGCATTTTGCTAAGTGAAAGAAACCAGATACAAAAGGCTATGTATCATTTCATTTATCCACTTACATGAATAATCATTCCATTTATATGAAAATCTGAAAAAGCAAAACTATAGGGAGGAAAACAGTGGATGCCAGGGTTTGGGGGTAAGGGAAGTATTGGTTATAAAGTAAAGGCTTGGCATGAGGGAATTTTGAACGTCATGGGATGGTTCTCTCTCTCTCTCTCTCACACACACACGTATATACACACACACACACACACACACCACCCACTACCCCTCTCTCTGTCTCGCCAACTGTCAGCAAATTGATGGGCATGTTGTCAGTGTTAATATTTGGTCTGGTGTACTAATTATCACCCTCCCCCAAAATCTATATTGTCAGCTTGGTAGCATATATAGTACAGTTTCATTAAAGAAAATAAATGATGATTTATTAACTAATATGTCATATGAAAAGTCATAGAAGTGTGTTTTTTAGTTTAAAAATATGGGTATGGATATACATACACACATTTATTTATCGTAAACTTCTTACTTCACTGGAATTTGCTGGTTATACCAGATAAACTTTTTCCACTGCTTGAGCTTTCAGTAGACCACTGTGCAAGTTAATGATAAATTTCGTGAGCATAACACCTACTTAAGTTTCTCAGACTCTGTTACAGAAAAGCATTTATCTTGCGGTTCAGGCAGCCTGGGATGGAAGGTAAATGCTTTCTTTTTATAAGTATCCTGAAATTTCAAGTGTAATAGGGAACAAGATATTAACATACATTTTCAAAACGCCTCATTCAGTTCTAGTTCCTTTTTTTTCCTTACAAACTTAAATCTCTTCATAACCATCAGATGCCATACCACCCTTGTGAAACAGCCTGCTAGAACTAGACATGTCTCGGGATTCTTAGAGGACTGGGCTAACCAAAGTGGGATTTGAACTTGTTTGAGGAATAAACATGGGTAGTGAGCTGAACCTCTTAATTCCTAGAATTTATGGGTTTAACACTACAAGGGTTGTCACCCTGATTATTCCTGTAAATAATTAAGGCATGTTTATTGTAGAAAACTTCACAATGCACAGCAGAGATTATAAGAGTACTACCAGAATTATTACTCCTAAGGTAACTGTTAATTTAGTCTTACAAATTTTGCTATGTAGGTATATACATGTGTGTCTGTCCATGTCTCCTTTTAAAAACAACCCAAAAAAACTCATTTTAATATTCAATATATTATTGATTGTCTTTGTATGTCAGAAAATTTAAATATAATAATTGTGTATTCTACTGAATATTTGGAATATTATTTATTTTACCAATTCCCATTTTATTAGTCTTTTAACTTATATCCACTTGTTTTGGCTGGGTGTGGTGGCTCACACCTGTAATCCTAGCACTTTAGGAGGCCGAGACAAGTGGACCACTTGAGTCCAGGAGTTCGAGACCAGCCTGGCCAACATGGCAAAACCCCGTCTCTACTAAAAATACAGAGAATTAGCCGGGTGTGGTGGTGTGCGCTTGTAATCCCAGCTACTCAGGAGGCTGAGGCATGTGAATTGCTTGAACTTGGGAGGCGGAAGTTGCAGTGAACTGAGATTGCACCACTGCACTCCAGCCTGAGTGACAGAGCAAGACACTGTCTCAAAAAAAAAAAAATTACATATATCCACTTATTTTTGCTCTGATGAATATTGCTATATTATTATCTCTTGAGTATCTCTCCATTATCCCTCCATTTATTCCTGAAAGCAGTATGGCGAGGTCAGAGAGTGGCACTTTTTTTTTTTTTCTTTTTTTTTGAGAGTCTCCCTCTGTGGCCCATGCTGGAGTGCAGTGGTGCGATCTCAGCTCACTGGAAGCTCCGCCTCCCAGGTTCATGCCATTCTCCTGCCTCAGCCTCCTGAGTAGCTGGGACTATAGGCGCCCGCCACTATGCCTGGCTAATTTTTTGTATTTTTTACTGGAGACGGGATTTCACCGTGTTAGCCAGGATGGTCTCGATCTCCTGACCTCGTGATCCGCCCACCTCAGTCTTCCAAAGTGCTGGGATTACAGGCGTGAGCCACTGTGCCTGGTTGGCACTTTTTTAAAACTTATTTTTTATTATCAAAGTAGTACATATGCTCATAGTAATGAGAAGACACAAGGTGCAAAAAGGTATACGGTTAACAGTAAAATGCTCTGACTTAACAGTTCCCCTCTCAGAGGAACTGTAAAATAAACAGATGTAAATTTACGTTAATTTATACGTTCTGTAGAAAATTCATGTGTGTTAGATGATATATTTGTTTTTGTGAAACATCCACTCTAATTACAGAGTTTACTAAGGTTGAGTTAATATAGAGAGGTATTAGAGGGTTTAATAAGTTGGCAGTTAAATATATCAAAATTATGCAGTTACACAATTATATCACATATATACCAACAATAATCATCTAGAAAACATAATGAAAAACGCTCTTATTCATATATATCTTCTTATTAAGTTTATTTCTTTAGTTTTTTTTTTGTTTGTTTTTTGGGGGGGACCCCAAAAATACTAAAGAATAAACTTAAGAAATGTATAGTAAGATTCAATATTGTAAAAAGAGGTTAACTATTTAAGTTAGTCTATAAATTTAAGAGATTTTGATGGAGGGAGGATCTGACACAATGATGTTAAGGTTCATATGAAAGAGTAAATATTTGAAAACACACAGACAAATTCTGAAAAAGAAGGATGACAAGGGGGATGTGCCTTATTAGACAAAAAATGCATTAAAATGTACAGCAGTTTTAAAAGTTAACATTGTACCTAATATATTGTACACTTAAAGATGTGTTAAGAGGGTAACTCTCATGGTAAGTGTTTTTACTCCAATAAATAAAATTTTAAAGAATGTCTTCATTCCCCCCACCCAACCAAAAGTACTGGCACCAAAATAGAATAACAGATCAAGGGAAGAAAACATCCCGAAAGAGACCCCTAAATAAAAATTTAGTGTACTGTATATTTAATAGTGGTAGCTTTTCAGGTAGATGAGGAAAGAGTGGCTTACTTAACAAATGGCATTGGGACAATCAGTTAATGATTTTGAAGAAAAAAATGTTAGTTTCTTATGTTATATACTTAAACTGAAATAAATTCTAGATGAGTTAAGGATTTAAATGTAAAGTACAAAAGGTACTAGAAGAGAATATAAATTGAGGTAAGAAAGGCCTTCCGAAGCCTGACACCAAAGGCATGGTACTTAAAAATTTAAAAACTCCACAAACAGATAAAAGATAAATAAGAAACTTAAAAAAGACTAACAATATATGACAGGTAAATGATGAATATCTTTAATATGCAAAGATCTCTTACCTATCTGTAACAAAAAAGGTAAACAAAAGAAAAATGCACGATGGAAGTAAACAGGCAGTTCACAAATGAAGAATACAAATGGTCAAAAAAATCTCACAAAGTTATTGGAGATAAAAAACAGATGATCATTTTTCATATAACAGATTGACAAAGCTTAAAAAGAATTTTCATAGTACCTGATAAAAGTGTGGCTAGACACTCTCCTGTACTGCTAGTGTAAGTGTGAAATGATATCTTTCCAGAGGGTGATTTACAGTATGTATCACAAGCCTTAAGAAGTACTATTTATATTTAGAACATGTGGAAAAATAAAAAATAAATAAGTACTATTTATATATGTCGTTAGTGGGTGTTTAAATTGATACAGTTTTTCTGGAGGGCAGTTTAGAACTATTTATCAAAGTTTAGAATGTACATGCCCTTTGTCCTAGCAATTACACTTCCAGGAATTTTATCTAAAAGATATGCTCATGAAGATGTATATACAAGGTTATTCATTGAAGCAGGGTTTATAATAGCACAGAACTGAAAACAACCTAAATGTTAATCAAAAAGGAACTAATTAAATAAAATATAGCATATCCACACAATGGAATATTACAACCATTTTGTAAAATGGTAGGTCTATCTATTTTCTTTGGGGATAATTCAGTTTTATTTTTTATTGTGGAGGTCTGTATGTCCTTAAAAAATTTTTTTTCTTTTTAATAATTAGAGATGAGATCTCACTATATTGCCCAGGCTGGTCTTGAACTCCTGGCCTCAAGTGATCCTTGGCCTCTCAACATGCTGCAATTACAGGCATGAGTCACTGCACCTTGCAGGAGGTCTATATGTCTTGATACAAGATGTAAAAGATATGTTAAATGGAAAATGCAAGGTGCAAAATAGTACATAGAGTATGATCCCATGTGTGTAAAGAAGTAAAAATAGGGAAGATGGGCATTACAGAGGCTTTAAAATGCACTGGGAATAATAAGGTTTTCATTTTTATCTTTAGAGTATAATTCGTGAGTGAATTCTTTTCAATTTTTTTCCCAGTTGACTTAAAAGCTCTGTTGACTGTGGATCTGAGAACTAATATCACATGCTATAAAATCCAAATAGAAAATATCTTTAAATTATTAGACAATGTAAAGCTTATGAGAATATAAGAATAAAATTACTGCATTCCTTTGCTTATTAATTAAGTATATCACACTAACAGAATTTATTTCTATGGGAACAATGTTAACTCATAGGCCCCAAATGGAAATGATATGCCAGGGTAGATATTCAGATCTTTGAGCCTTTTGGTAGATTTTTCTCAGAAAAAGAAAGACATTCTCGCAGGTTTACTATTTTTAGGCAGTTCGAGATGACCATGATGTCTTAGTTATCCAGGCAGTCTGACCTCTAAAGTTATTTTGCCCAATGCAGATTGATTGGTATTTGTTATTGAAATGGGTCTAAAAAAGAATATTTTCTCAACTCCAAGTCATCATATTATCTTCTAATATCAAAATCTTCATTTAACATACTAACTTCTGTAATTGCTCATCCATGGGGTTTTAATGTAACTTACCCATGTCTTGTTCCTAATTTGATAAATTTTCTGTATTACTAGTTTTGGAGTAGAAGATTTAATTCAAATGTTACCAAATTCCTTTGTCCCAAATCTATCCCCAAAGTCAGAACAGAACATGCTGTTTTCCTCAACCAGTTTAGGAACTCCTTTTTTTTTGTGGGGGTTGGGGGTTGGGGGGGACAGTGTCTCGCTTTGTTACCCAGGCTGGAGTGCAGTGGGGTGAGCATGGCTCACTGCAGCCTTGACCTGGTCCCAAGTGATCCTCCTTTCTCAACCTCCTGTGTAGCTGGGACCACAGTCACGTGCCACCATGCCTGGCTAATTTTTGTTATTTTATTGTAGAGATGGGGGTCTCATTTTGTTGCCCATGCTGGTCTTGAACACCTGTGCTCAAGCAGTTCTTTCACCTTAGCCTCCCAAAGTGTTGGGATTACAGGTATGAGCCACCGCATCCAGCCCTCTTTCTCTGAGAATATTATTTTCTTTTCACAAATGGATTTTTCTAGGCTTTTGTTTTTTGTTTATTATTTATTTTTTGAGACACAGTCTTGCTCTGTCACCCAGGCTGGAGAGCAGTGGCATGATCTTATCACTGCAAACACCGCCTCCCAGTTTCAAGCGATTCTCGATTCTTATGCCTCAGTCTCCTGAGTAGCTGGGATTACAGGCAAGCACCACCATACCCAGCAACTTTGTGTATTTTTAGTAGCAATGGGGTTTCACCACGGCCAGGCTGGTCTCGAACTCCTGACCTCAGGTGATCCACCTGCCTTGGGGCCTCCCAAAGTGCTGGGATTACAGGCATGAGTCACTGTGCCCTGCCTTCTAAGCTTTTAAACTAATTGTAGTGAGACTTGTTGGTGCTGCTTTTTAAAAATTATCCTTTTGTGATTGAAGAAAACTCTGTTTTTCTTTTTGATTCTCTTACAAATTTAAGATTAAATAATCTTACAAATTTGAAAATTAAAGAATCACATTCTGCTAATTATTTTAGTGCCCAGCACTAAAAGAATTCCTTTTTTGGTATGTTTTCTATCAGCCTTCTCTTACTGTTGTTTTCTTCACTTCCTTAATTGCAATTTCCTCTTTGTTATCTTTAACCTTTGCCCATTTCTGCTTTTAAACAGGAACTGTATATGACCTGCTTACTCTTGGGTTTGGGAAAAAGCTATCTACAAATGTCCAAAGCTATAGAAGACAATAAATGCATCCAATTCAGGCAAAGAAAATGTTTGGCTAATTTCCACATTTTCTTTATTATTTTCCTGAATAGTAAAGTAATACATGCAAAAAATAAGAAATTTAAAAAATAAATAATACATGCTTGTTTTAATGAAACTGAAGTAATATAGAATTACATAAAGTAAAAAGAGAGTCACTCCCTCAAAGGGTAATCACTATTAATAGCTTGTATTCTTCTAGACCCTTTACTAGTTACAGATATTCTTCCATGTCAGTATATGCAGATTTAGCTTGCTGTTCTTAACTGCTGTATAGTATTCTATAGTATGAATGCACCATAATTTATTTATCTATTTCCTAATTGATAGGCATTTAGAGAGTCTCCAAATTTTAACTATTTTAGATATGATTACACCTATAAATTTATACATCTGTGTAAGTATTTTTGTAGCTAGATTCTTTTAAGTAAAATTGCGGAGTCAAGTTATGTACACGTCATATGTTGATAAGTATTGCAAAATTGCAAAATTGCCTTTCAAAAAAGGCCATAGTGATTTACACTTCATTAACAGTAAGATAAAATATTTTTCTATACCCTTGACCATCCTTAATAGATAGATACGTAAGTCTTCTAAATTTTTGCCAACATCATAAGAAAAAAACACGATGTCATTGTTTTAGTTTGTATTTGAATTTCTCAAATTTGTGCTTTTAACTAGTTTAGTTGAACATCTTTTCACAGCTACATTATATGTCAAATAAAAAAGTTTGTAAATTAGATCGTATGCTATAAACAAGAAAAAAGTGTACACAGAAGAAAGTGTGTAATTGTTTACCCCTCTTTTTTCTGCATATGTTTGAAATAAAGTAACATAGTATATGAACTGATCATCTTTTCAGGTGCCTATAAAGAACACCCAACTGGTAGACTTTAGCATCTGTTGGGATGATAGGCCAAGTGATATTTTTAATTTAAAAATTTTTTTAGAGACAGGATCTCTATAGCTCAGGCTGGAGTGCAGTGACATGATCATAGCTCACCGTAACCTCGAACTCCCGGGCTCAGGTGATCCTTCTACAGCCTCTGGAGTAGTTGGGACTACAGGTGCACTACCATGCTCAGCTAATTTTTTTTGAAAAGTTTATTTAAAGACGGGACCTTTCTATGTTGCCCAGGCTGATCTTGAACGCCAGTCCTCAAGTGATCCTCCTGTGCCCGGTCCCAAGTGGCTCTTTTCTACCCTGCTATATCTCACTTGTTATCTGGCTGAACAGGCTCAAGTCTGCCAGTGAGAGTGACTTAGTTTTGTGGACAGTTTTGTCATTCCTCAGTATGGTATATGTGTATGTATGTATGTGTGTATGTATGTATGTATGTATGTATGTATGACAGAGTCTCTTGTTGCCTAGGCTGGAGTGCACTGGCACAATCTTGGTTCACTGCAACCTCCACCTCCCAGGTTCAAGCAATTCTCTTGCCTCAGCCTCTCAAGTAGCTGGGATTACAGGCGCCTGCCACCACACCCAGCTAATTTTTGTATTTTTAATTGAAATGGGGTTTCACCGTGTTGGCCAGGCTGGTCTTGAACTTCTGACCTCAGGTGATCTACCTGCCTCAGCCTCCCAAAGTGCTGGGACTACAGGCATAAGCCACCACATCCGGCCAAGGATGTTATGTAATGTTTTGTTGAGACAAGATCTGACTCTGTCGCCCAGGCTGGAGTGCAGTGGTGCCATTTTGGCTCACTGCAACCACTGCCTGCCTGGCTCAGGTGATCCTCCCACCTTAGCCTCCTGAATAGCTGGGACCACAGTCATACACTACCCTCCCAAGTAACTTTTTTATGTTTTTTGTAGAGGCAGTGTTTCGCCATGTTGCCCCAGTTGGTCTCAAATTCCTGGACTCAAGCAATCTGCGCACTTTGGCCTCCAAAGTGCTGGGTTTACAGGTGTGAGCCACCACGCCTGGCCTGACAATTATCTTTGACTTTATAAATCCTTCTTATATTTTAGATAACTGATGTAGCTCACTACTATTTAACGTTTATCTGCCTTGATAACTCTTTATGTTGTGTTTATAGGCCAGAGTCCCTGTAGACATATGTACTAATTGACCAGAATTACACAATAAAATTGCAGAGCTACATAGTAGCAGAATTGTAATTTGCCAGATTATTTTAATAGGTCAATACTGAAAGGATAATATTATTTGCTGACTTTTATTAAGACCTCTATTAAGATTCTATAGTGTTATATTTCTAAGGTTACAAGTTTTTTCAAGAATAAAAATATATATTTAATTATGAGGTTTACTCTTCATCCAAAGGTGTGATGTAAAATAAATTTACAGGTGTGATAAGATGGATTGAGTTACAGTTTTTTAACCTCAGGATCTTTGATGGCTAGTTCCCAGCCCTAAGGTCATCTTATGTGTTCATATGCAGTAATGCTTTTTTCATTAGATTTTTCATTTCAATCACAGACATATTTGTCAAAAAAGATGAGGTAGGCTGGACACCATGACTCACACCTGTAATTCCAGCACTTTGGGAGACTGAAGTGGGAGGATTGCTTGAGTCCAGGAATTTGATGCCAGCCTGGGCAACATAGTGAGACCCCATCTCTACAAAAAAATTCAAAACTTAGCAAGGTGTGGTAGCACATATCTGTAATCCCAGCTACTCAGGAGGCTGAGGCAGGAGAATCGCTTGAACCCGGGAGGCGGAGATTGCAGTGAGCCGAGATTGCGCCACGGAACTCCAGCCTGGGCGACAGAGCTAGACTCTCTCAAAAAAAAAAAAAAAAAATCCCATTTCCTTTTTTATATCCACTCTAAAAATAAGCATATGATGAGCTAAGAACATCCACTAATGACCAGTTGTTACATCCTTTTATCTTGATGCCTTTGAACTCATTCCAAGTTATTGTGCTAACCTATTAAGCTGATTGTTCATGAAATAGAAATCAAAGCCAAGTATTTCACATTTTAAGTATATATTACAACCAGTTCTTGCCAGAAAATCAGAAGAGAGGGGATATAAAGAAAAATTATAAGAATACATTATAAATGAAATAAATAACAAGGAGATGACTGTATCTTTCCATTTATTCATGAAATGAAATGTATCTTTCCATTTATTCATAGTTAATTTTGATTCTTCAATTCTTCATTGAAATTTCTGAAATAAAAAAATAAGTGTATTGGCCGGGCGCGGTGGCTCAAGCCTGTAATCCCAGCACTTTGGGAGGCCGAGACGGG
>NW_012115877.1:1543527-1547518 GCF_000951035.1 Colobus angolensis palliatus | reverse complement strand
CACAACAGGCTGATTTTTGTATTTTTAGTAGAGACAGGGTTTCGCCATGTTGGCCAGGTTGATCTTGAACTCCTGACCTCGTGATCTGCCTGCCTCGGCCTCCCAAAATGCTGGGATTACAGGCATGAGCTACCATGCCCGGCCAATTTTTTTTTTGGAGACAGAGTTTTGCTCTTATTGCCCAAGCTGGAGTGCAATGGTGCGATCTCGGCTCACTGCAACCTCTGTCTCCTGTGTTCAAGTGATTCTCCTGCCTCAGCCTCCCAAGTAGCTGGGATTACAGGTATGCGCCACCATGCCCGGCTAATTTTTTGTATTTTTAGTAGAAATGGGGTTTTACCGTGTTAGCTAGGCTGGTTTGGAACTCCTGACCTCAGGTGATCGCCCGCCTCAGCCTCCCTGAGTGCTGGGATTACAGGTGTGAGCCACTGTGCCCGGCCATTTTACCACAATTTAAAAAATGTTATTTATTTATTTAAGAATTTATTTATTAAGATGGAGTCTCACTCTGTCACCCAGGCTGGAGTGCAGTGGCACGATCTCGACTCACTGCAAGCTCCACCCCCCAGGTTCATGCCATTCTCCTGCCTTAGCCTCCTGAATAGCTGGGACTACAGGTGCCCACCACCATGCCCAGCTAATTTTTTTGTATTTTTAGTAGAGACAGGGTTTCACCATGTTAGCCAGGATGGTCTCAATTTCCTGACCTTGTGATCCGCCTGCCTCGGCCTCCCAAAATGCTGGGATAACAGGTGTGAGCCACTGTGCCTGGCTAAAAAATCTTTTTAAAAAAGTGTCTGCCTTTCTCAGAAAATAGTCATTTTGCTATAGCCCATACATATTTTGAGAGAAAAGACAAATGTTGTATAAAACTGTGTGTGAGGAAAATCATCTCTGACTTCTACTGAGTATTCTGAACTTAAAGAATACAACTTAAAGAATAGCAGCAAAACCTATTGGACATATCCATTTATAATAAGACATCGCAGCCATGACTTTATAGGGCAAACACGGGAAAATTCAATGATGGGAAGAACAAAGTGGAAGTCGGTAATTTTTATTCTTTGTTCTGTGATATGGTTCAGACTCTTTCCTCACAGACAATGGAAACATGGTAGAAACTCTCTACCATGGTTGGTCAGTTGAAGAAGGGAATCATAAAAATTATGTAAATATAGCCTAGTCATTTCTTTTTAAAACCTAAAACATATGTTCATTTATTCTCCAATATTTATTTTATGCTTATTTTTATTTTTTTGGAGATGGAGTCTTGCTTTGTTGCCCAGGCTGGAGTGCAGTGGCATGATCTCGTCTCACTGCAACCTCTGCCTCCCTGGTTCAAGCAATTCTCCTGCCTTAGCGTCCCAAGTAGCTGGGACCACAGACGCACGCCACCACACCCAGCTAATTGTTTGTATTTTAATAGAGACAGGGTTTCACCGTGTTGCCCAGACTGGCCTCGAACTCCTGAGCTCAGGCAGTCTGCCACCTTGGCCTCTCGAAGTGCTAGGATTACAGGCGTGATCCACTGTGCCCGGCCTTATTCTCCAATATTTGTATGTAGGGCCACAACCTTTTCTATGCATATGGGTCCTTTGGAATTCTTCCTCTCCTTCCTTGTATAAACCACACACATATTGCTTCATTCCAGATTTCTGTCTTCTAGTTTGACTTTATTAAAATAGAGAACAAATTTAAGAGATGAGAATTCTTTTAGGTTTTTATTATTACCCCCCAATCTTTTAAAGTTGCTTCATGTACAGCTATTTTAGCAGTAACTTTGCTACTCACCTTATTGAACATTCCTAATGCATTTGACTTTGTTTTCGTAGAAAGAACAACTCTCCTTTATGCTGTTATTTAATCAGTGTACATAATATTTAATTAAATCACTTGGCCATGAGAAGTTCAGTGGACATAAACAGCTTGAGGGCAAACACAGCTGAATCTTTATATGGCAACAATTCTACTGGTGGGAACAAGAAGTGTGCATCTAAGTGCTCAGCATGCTGTGGGCATCTCAATATTTTAGTGATAGAAAAGAGACCATCAGTTAACCCACTGGAGATTGGTTAAGATAACTTTTTGCAGAGTGTAAAATACGCTTTTTCTTAATGTATCCTAACATTTTTCTTGTCTGAAAATGGAGATCTACATCATTGTTTTCAATGGCCACATGGTATTTATTATACATGCATTAGGCTGGGTTCTTACTTGAACACAACGTAAAGCAGTTCTGACTCACTTAACCAGAAATGGAATTTATTGGTTAGGCTATTTGGATTGCTTATAGAGACAACAGAAGTCAGTCAGAGTCAACCAGGCTTGGAAAATAGGTAGGAACACAATGAGACTAAAACAGGCCAAGGACATGCCCCGAGAAGTCTAGTGAGGACCTCTTCACTGGCACTGGCTTTCTCAGGACTTTTGCCAGTACCACTGCTGGCATCTTGACTGTGTTCCTACCTGTGCTGAGAATTATCTCTATCTGTCCTTGTTGTGTATTCATGTCACTTTCTCATGATTCAAAATCCTGGGCAGAAGTGTCTGACTAGCCAAGTCTAGAATCATTTAGCAGCATCTCAGCTTCAAGGGGACAGGGAAAAGGAATATCTGTCTCCTCCCTTCTCCCTTCCTCCCACAACACACACACTTCGGCTTTAATAATGGGAGTCAGGATTGTACTGTTTATTTCCAAGACGCTTGCGGTGGGGGCATTTTCTTGACATGGGATGTGTGTTTGAATGCTGGGTAGCCAAAAATATGGCAACTGTTATACTGTGATGCACTAGAGTTTAATTAATATCCTATTGTAAAAACTTTAGATCGTTTCCAGTTTTGTTCTGTTTTAAGCCACATAGTAATGGACATGTGAGCAATCCACTAGGGGGAATAAGGTATCTTAGCTGTTTTAATTATTATTTTAATTGTAATTTTAACTGTTTTAATTTAGATTTTAAAAGTTATTAGTGAGGTGGAGTAACTTCATGTGTATTGGCATTTTGGTTTTCTTATTTTGTCAGTTGTCTGGCATATATATTTTTTGAGATATAACTTAACATACCATAAATTCATTATTTAAAAAATGTCGTCCGGGTGCAGTGGCTCATGCCTCTAATCCCAGCATTTTGGGAGGCTGAGGCTGGTGGATCACGAGGTCAGGAGATTGAGACCATCCTGGACAACATGGTGAAACCTCGTCTCTACTAAAAATACAAAAATTAGCCCGGTGTGGAGGCGCACGCCTATAGTCTCAGCTACTTGGGAGGCTGAGGCAGGAGAATCACTTGAACCTGAGAGGCAGAGGTTGCAGTGAGCCAAGATCACGCCACTGCACTCCAGCCTGGTGACAGAGCGAGACTCTGTCTCAAAAAAGAAAAAAATTAAAAAAAAATTTTTTAAATGTCAAATTCAGTGATTTCTAGTATGTTCACAGACTTGTGCAACTATCATCACTATCTAATTACAGAATATTGTTATTACTCCAAAAAGACACTCCATGCATATTTTTTTTTTCGATAGGTCCACTTTTATTCAATCTATTTCTTTACAGTTAATATTAAGGTTTCAGGAAGTTACTCTGCAGGTGGTATTAGGGTATGTATAAGGCTTCTCTGATTAACCTTTGGCTTTTTTAAATTATACTTTTAAATTCTAGGGTACATGTGCACAACGTGCAGGTTTGTTACATATGTATACTTGTGCCATGTTGGTGTGCTGCACCCATTAACTCATCATTTACATTAGGTATATCTCCTAATGCTATTCCTCCCCACTCCCCTGACCCCACAACAGGCCCCAGTGTGTGATGTTCCCCTTCCTGTGTCCAAGTATTCTCATTGTTCAATTCCCATCTATGAGTGAGAACATGTGGTGTTTGGTTTTTTGTCCTTGTGATAGTTTGCTGAGAATGATGGTTTTCAGCTTCATCCATGTCCCTACAAAGAACATGAACTCATCCCTTTTTTATGGCAGCATAGTATTCCATGGT
>NW_012115877.1:1536404-1541277 GCF_000951035.1 Colobus angolensis palliatus | reverse complement strand
CCCTCTTTTTCTATTGATTGGAATAGTTTCAGAAGGAATGGTACCAGCTCCTCCTTGTACCTCTGGTTGAATTCGGCTGTGAATCCATCTGGTCCTGGACTTTTTTTGGTTGGTAGGCTATTAATGATTGCCTCAATTTCAGAGCCTGCTATTGGTCTGTTGAGGAATTCAACTTCTTCCTGGTTTAGTCCTTGCGATAGTTTTCCGGTTTTGTGTGTGTGTCCAGGAATTTATTGATTTCTTGTAGATTTTCTAGTTTATTTGCATAGATGTGTTTATAGTAGTCTCTGATGGTAGGTTGTATTTCTGTGGGATCGGTGGTGATATCCCCTTTATCATTTTTTATTGCGTCCATTTGTTTCTTCTCTCTTTATATGTTTTTGCAGTTTGTTTACATGGTGGTTTTGCCTCACAAAATTTTAAAATTTCATTTTATGACATTTTAATCTCTTTTCCTTTACAGTTTCTGCTTTGGCTTGCTTAGAAATGCTTTCCCTACCCCATGTTTTGTTGTTGTTATGTAATATTTATTTTTATATTTTTCTAGTATTTTTTACTTTTTATTTTTACATCTTGTTCTTTAACTTGAAATTAATTTAAAGATTGTAAGATGGGTTCTATAAATGTTCACAATTATTAAATGTTTAGCGTATTATCCCAGCACCACTTACTGATTTCCTCAGTGATTTGAATTGCTGCCCTTGTTATATACTGAATTCTTATATACACACATATGTACGTTTCTGGAACTTTCTGTTCTGTTGCAAGGATCTTTCTGTTCTGACAGCAGCACAAGACCTTTTTTTTTTTTTGAGATAGAGTCTCGCTCTGTTACCCAGGAGTGCAGTGGCGCAATCTCAGCTCACTGTACCCTCTGCCTCCCAGGTTCAAGTGATTCTCCTGCCTCAGCCTTCCAAGTAGCTTGGACTACAGGCATGCACCACCATGCCCAGCTAATTTTTGTATTTTTTAGGTAGAGACGGGTTTCGCTATGTTGGCCAGGCTGGTTTCAAACTCCTGACCTCAGGTGATCCGCCCGCCTTGGCCTCCCAAAGTGCTGGGATTATAGGCGTGAGCCTGGCCAATACTTTTTTTTAATAGACTATTTTTTAGAGTAATTTTAGGTCCACAGCAATATTGAGCAGAAGGTACGGTATGTAGGCTTTTCAGATTGGCTTCTTTCACTTAGTAAAGCACATTTAACTTTTCTCCATGTTTTTTAATGGATTGATAGCTCATCTTTAATGTGTGTGCTGAATAATATTTGATTGCCTTGGTGCACTACAGTTTATTTATCCATTCACCTACTAAAGGATATCTTGGTGGCTTCCAAGTGTCAGCAATTTTGAATAAAGTTGCTATAAACATCTGTGTGCAGTTTTCGTGTAGACATAAGTTTTCAACTCTTTTGGGCAAATACCAAGCAGTGCAATTGCTGGATTGTATGGTAAATTATATTTAGTTCTGTAAGTAACTGCCCAACTGTCTTCCAAAGTGGCTGTGCTATTTTGCATTTCCACTAGCATTAAATGAGCATTCCTAATGCTCCACATCCTCTTCAGCGTTTGGTGTTGTCAGCATTCTGGATTTTGGCCATTCTACTAATAATAGATATGTAGTAGTGTCTCATCATTGTTTTAATTTTCATTTCCCTGATGACGTATGATGTGGGGCGTCTTTTCATATCCTTATATATTATCTGTATATCTTCTTTGGTGAATTGTCTTTTAAGGTCCTTAGCCCATAACATCAGGTTGTTTTCTTAGCACAAGACTTTTTAATAATTAAAACTTTTAAAGACTCTTTAATGTCTGGTTGGGTAATTAGCATTTAGCATCATTATTTTTTAGTAATGACTTTTATAAAATTAATGGTATACTCGAAATATTTGGCCAAACTGAGTTGTCCTTTTCAGCCTCACCAAACTTTTATTGTTTTCTTGTAGTTTACTCTTAACAAGTTATGACAGATATAAAATAAGTGTTTTTTCTTTTTTTTTTTTTCTGATAGTCTCGCTCTGTTGCCCAGGCTGGAGTGCAGTGGCATGATCTTGGCTCACTGCAACGTCTGCCTACTGGGCTCAAGCAATCCTCCCACCTCAGCCTCCTGAGTAGCTGGGACTACAGGGGTGCACCACTGTGCTCAGCTAATTTTTGTATTTTTTGTGGAGACACAGTTTCACTATGTTTCCCAGGCTGGTCTCAAACTCCTGGGCTCAAGCACTCCACCCACCACAACCTCCTAAAGTGCTTGGATTACAGGCATGAGCCACCATGTCTAGCCTGTTTTTTCAACTTATTCTACCTAAGTGGTTAAATACTGGCAGTTATTTTAGTTTTCATGGGCATTTAATGTTTTTGCATTTGTTGGTTTTGGCACTATTTTGTCTTAGAAGTAAAATCGTAAGATGGATGTTTCCCTATGAATAAAGCAATAACATTACAGGCAGTTCTTGATTTAGACATAGATTGTGTCTGACAAGTTGAATCAGGTGATTTAAAAATAAATTTTCTTTTCTTTTTAGTATTTTTACATTCCGAGGTACGTGTGCTTGTTTGTTACATGGGTATTACATGTGTAATCAGGTGATTGTTTTGATGAGGGAGAAGAGGCATTCCAATTACCAAATAGCCTTCAGAGACTGTAAGATTCCTGCACCAAGACCATATTTAACACATAACATTGTTGAAAAGCAGCTGACTCATTTGTAATTTCAAAGAGTTGAATTTTACTCCCCATTCCTTCCTGAGATAATGATAGCTGCCTTGCAAGAAAAGTTCTGCACACACTAAAAACATGTTTCTACCTTTTGTCTGTTATTGACATGGCAGCACTTGCTTAGCACCTGTTGGAAAGGCACATAGATACTTGAGGTATATTTCTCACTTTTGGGGAACCTGTTTCTACCTGTGTTTATTGCAGGGTATCGGTATTTTTCAAGCATTCTCTCCACGCCACTCTCACCTTTGGCTGATTTTACTTTAAACCTTGCCCTGACTTTTGCAAACCTTGCCCTGTTAAGTTAATCCTTTTGAGGTTATTGTTAGCTTTGGACTCCAGTCTGAATTGGCTGTATGAACATAGATAAGTTTCAACGTTAGCTTCCTTAATTTTAAAAGATTATGATTCTATTTACATAGCAGGATTGTTGTGAGATGCATGCAGTGCTATAGAAATCTGAAGTATCTATATTGTTATAGGACAACTTATTTGTAGAGATGCTATGACTAGTCTAGGAGTCACAAAAATGGCCAGTGAAGTACATTGCCTTTTAATTTGAATGTTCTGTTCTTTTTTGACCTTATTAATGTGTTTAAGTATTGCTACCTAATCTTTTAGGAATGGTCAAATGAAAAAAACTGTTATTTATTTTATTTTATTTTTCCCGAGATGGAGTCTCACTCTGTTGCCCAGGCTGGGGTGCAGTGGCGTGATTTTGGCTCACTGCAACCTCTGCCTCCCAGGTTCAAGCAATTCTTCTGCCTCACTCTCCGAGTAGCTGGGATTACAGGCATGTGCCACCACGCCTGGCTAATTTTTGTATTTTTAGTAGAGACAGGGTTTCACCATATTGGCCAGGCTGGTCTCGAACTCCTGACGTCGTGATCTGCCCACTTTGGCCTCCCAAAGTGCTGGAATTACAGGCGTGAGCAACTGTGCCTGGCAAGAACTGTTATTTTTTAATATATACCTGCCTACTTCAGCTGTTTCATCTGGATTCTTAGTCCTTTGTTTATATAATACTGGTTGTTTGATGAAAGAAATTAGACACTCAGTATTTTGGAAACAGGTTAAGTAATAAGATTAATTTTCATTTTAAAGGTTTATACAATTTAAAAGAAAAGGATGCATTATATAAAATAATAGAGAAGCTAATGCTTTCCCTTTTTGTTTTCATTTTAGAGGTGGTAGTGATTTTAAATAAAAGTGAATGGGTAGGAAAAAAATTAATTATCTGGAAATATTATATAGATACCTTGAAGGCAACTAGTAGAATGTTATTTGCATAGCTAGAAATCATCTATTTATTTAATAAAATAGGCATGTTTTTATAGCCTTGGTATAATAAAACGGGTTATTTGGGCTTTTTATATATGTGAATTTATCATTGGTCTTACTTACTGAATTATTTCAGTTTCAGTAACTTTTCTCTTAATTTCTACATACTTCCTATTTTTTTTCTTTTTCATTTCCCATTAAAATGAGAAAATGAGCTGGCTTTATGAGATGAAATAATTTAGGCCTACAATGAGTATAGGTAATATTATAACATACCTGTATATTCACTACCCAGCCTAAGAAGTTAAACATTGGACATATAGTTGCATTTCCCCTTTGTGCTCCTCTCAAGTCTTTCCTCTCCTCTCTCTCCCCTCAGTCTATTGAATTTGGAGTTTATCATGTCTGTGCACATTTTTGTATTTTTACTATTTTATATTTTCACAACTATATATGTATGCATACAAAAGCAATATATAACATTGTTTTATGTTTTTAAACCTTTGTATCCATTTTTTGGACATAACATCAACATTTTATTTTATTTTTTATTCATAAACATTGTTTTATTTTGTCTTGCATATTTTAAAATGTATTAGATGGTGTCAAACTATCACTTTCTCATTTGCATTTTTCTTAGAACATTGTTTTCTTAGAACAATGTTTCTTAGAACATTTTTCTTAGAACATTGTTTTCTTAGAACATGCATTTATGTATCAACATATATTGATACATAAAAATACTTCTAGTTCATTTGTTTTTAAAATTATTTATGGCACATTATAATTATTCATATTTATGGGGGACAATTTGATGTTTTGATACATCTACATGTTGTACAAAGATCAAATCAGGGTATTTAGTATATCTATC
>NW_012115877.1:1524126-1534774 GCF_000951035.1 Colobus angolensis palliatus | reverse complement strand
AAAAAAAAAAAAAAAAAAAAAAAAAAGCTCCTTGAGGCTTCACTGGAAGCTGAGCAGATGCTGACACCATGCTTGTACAGCCTGCTGAACTGTGTGTCAATTAAACCTCTTTTCTTTATCAATTTTCTTTATCAATTACCCAGTCTCAGTTATTTCTTAGTTTTCTTTCCTTTTTTTTTTAACAGACACAGGGTCTTGTTCTTTCACCTAGGCTGGAGTGCAGTGGCCCAGTCACAGCTCACTACAGCCTTGACCTCCTGGGCTTACGTGATCTTCCCACCTCAGCCCCCAGGTAGCTGGGAATACAGGTGTATGCCACTACACCTGGCTAACTTTTCTATTTTTTGTAGAGACTGAGTTTTGTCATGTTGCCCAGGCTTGTCTCAAACTCCAGGGCTCAAGCATTCTGCCTACTTTGGCATTCCAAAGTGGTAGGATTACAGGTGTGAGCCACTGCCCCTGGCCAGGTATTTCTTTATAGCAATACAAGAGCAGCCTAACACAATTAGTGATGTTGAGTGTTTTTTCATGTGCTTATTGGGTATTTGTATGTCTTCTTTTGAGAAATGTCTATTAAGGTCTTTTGGTCATTTTTTAGTTGGGTTATTTTGCATTAAGTTCTTTATATATTCTGGATATTAACCCCTTGATAAATGTATAGTTTGTAAATATTTTCTCCCATTCTGTAGATTGTCTCTTTACTTTGTTAATTGTTTCCTTTGCTGTGCAAAAGCTTTTCAGTTTTATGTAATCCCATTTGTCTACTTTTGATTTGTTGTCTGTGCTTTTGAGGTCCATTCAAAACTTCCTTGCTAAGCCCAGTGCTGTAAAGCATTTCCTCTATGTTTTCTTCTAGTAGTTTCATAGTTTCAGATTTTATATTTAAGCATTGAATCCATTTTGAGTAGATTTTTGTATGTGGTGAGAGGTAGGGGTCTAGTCTCATTCTTCTGCATGTGGCTGTTCAATTTTCTCAGCACCACTTATTGAAGAGAGCAGTGGTGTTTGATATGGTTTGAATGTTTGTCCTTTCCAAATCTCATGTTGAAATGTGATTCCCATTGTTGGAGGTGGGACTTGTGAGAGGCAATTGGATCATGGGGGAAAATCCTTCATGACTGGTTTGGTTGGCACCGTCTTCTTGGTGATAAGCAAGATATTGTGTGCTTTTTTTTTTTTTTTCCATCTCTTACAGGAAAGAGAAATCTGGTTGTTTAAAAGATTCTGGGACCTCCCCCTGGTCTCTCTTGCTCATTCTCTTGCCATGTGACATGCTGGCATACCTTCGCCTTCTGCCATAATTGTAAGCTTCCTGAGGCCCTCACAAGAAGCAAATGCCAGCATCATGCTTCTGTATAGCCTGTACAACCATGAGCCCAAATAAATTTTCTTTTCTTTATAAATTGCCCAGTCTCAGGTATTTCCTTATAGTGATGCAAAAATGGACTAACAGTGTTCTTAGCACCTTTTTTTGAAAATCAGATGGCTGTAGGTGCATGTATTTATTTTTGGGCTCTATTCTGTTCCATTGTGTATGTGCCTGTTTTTATACCAGTACTATGCTGCTTTGATTACTATAGCCTTACAACATATTTTCAAAAAGTCAGGTAGTGTGATGCCTCCAGCCTTGTTCTTTTTGCTTCAGATCGCTTTGGCTATTTGGGGACTTTTGTCATTCCATATGAATTTTAGGATAGTTTTTTCCTATGTGAAGACTGTCATTGATATTTTTATAGGGATTGCATTAAATCTGTAGATTGCTTTGGGTAGTATGGCCATTTTAACAATATTAATTCTTCCAATCCATGAACGTGGGATAGCTTTTCATTTGTTTGTGTCGTCTTCAATTTCTTTCATCGATGTTTTTTAGTGGGTTTTTTTTTTTTTGGAGACAGAGTCTCACTGTGTCACCCAGGCTGGAATGCAATGGCATGATCTCAGCTCACTGCAATCTCTGCCTCCAGGGTTCAAGTGATTCTCCTGCCTCAGCCTCCCAAATAGCTAGGATTACAGGCATGCACCATCACGCCCAGCTAATTTTGTATTTTTAGTAGAGACGGGGTTTCTCCATGTTGGCCAGGCTGGTCTTGAACTCCTGACCTCAGGTGATCTGCTCACCTCAGCCTCCCAAGATGCTGGGATTACAGGCGTGAGCCACTGCACCCAGCCAGTGTTTTATAGCTTTTAGTGTAGAGATATTTTGCTTCCTTGGTTAAGTTTATTCCTAAGTATCTTTTTTTTTTAATAGCAATTATAAACGGAATTTTTTTTTTCAGGTGGTTTGCTATTAGCATATAGAAACACTGCTGATTTTAATAAGTTAATTTTGTATCTGTGACTTTACCAAATTTATTTTTTTATTTGATTATTATTTTCTTTTCTTTCTTTTTGACACGGAGTCTCACTGTGTCGCCCAGGCTGGAGTGCAGTGGTGCGATCTCGGCTCACTGCAAGCTCCGTCTCCCAGGTTCACACCATTCTCCTGCCTCAGCCTCCTGAGTAGCTGGGACTACAGGCGCCCGCCACCATGCCCAGCTGATTTTTTGTATTTTTAGTAGAGACGGGGTTTCACCGTGTCCTAGGATGGTGTCCATCTCCTGACCTCGTGATCCGCCCACCTCAGCCTCCCAAAGTACTGGAATTAACAGGTGTGAGCCACTGCGCCTGGCCCCAAATTTATTTTTTAGTTCTGTTTTTCAGTAGATTTTTTTGGAGTTTTCTGTGTATAAGATCATGCCACCTGCAAACAGGGACAATGTGACTTTCTTCTGAAACTTTTTTTTCTAAACTATGTTTATGGGATTTATCCTTGTTGCTACTTGTAGCTCTCCTTCAAGCTTTCTCATTCTCAGTGCTATAGACATTTGGGGCCAGATAATTCTTTGTTGTGAGGGGCTTTCTTGTCCATTACAGGATGATTGGCAGTATCCATGGCCTCTATGCACTAGATGCCGGTAGTACTCCCTTACTGCACTCTGAGTTGTGACAACCAAAAGTGTCTCCAGACATTTTGAAATGTCCTGTTGGTGGTGACATCACCCCTTTTCTCAGTGGGAGTCACAACTCTAGTTCATTCATTTTAACTTCTATATCATGTTTCATTATAAATATACCACAACCAGTTTTTTCATTTCCTTGTTGGTGGACATCTAGATTATTTCCAAAGTTTTATCTATTAGCAACATTGTTGCAATGAGCATTTTTGTTCGTGTTTCCTTGTGCACATGTGTGAGACTCTATCTAGGGTACTATGCTTAGGAGAGAAAATGTTGAGTTTTAGTATATGCATATTTTCAACTGTACCAGCTATCACGAGGCAGTTTCCATAATTGTACTAATTTATACTCTAACCAGTGGAACAAGAGAGATCCCATTTCTCCATATCCTCACCAACACTTGGTATTGTCAGATTTTGAGATTTTTATCTACCTGATGGAGGTGCATTATGTTCATTGTGGTGTTAATTTGAATTTCCTTGATTACCACAAGGATCACAAATTGTGCAGATAGAGTTGTATCCAAAAAAGAATTAAGGCTGGGCGTGGTGGCTCATGCCTGTAATCTCAGCACTTTGGGAGGCCGAGGCGGGTGGAGCACTTGAGGTCAGGAGTTCAAGATCAGCTTGGCCAACATGGTGAAACCCCATCTCCAGTAAAAATACAAAAATTACCCGGGCCTGGTGGCATGTGCTTGTAGTCCCAGCTACTCAGGAGGCTGAGGCAGGAGAATCACTTGAACCTGGGACGTGGAGGTTGCAGTGAGCTGAGACTGTGCCACTGCACTCCAGCCTGGGTGACAGAACAAGACTCTGTATCAAGAAACAAAAACAAAAACAACAGCAAAAAAAAAAAAAAGTAAATCTTACTGCATGATTATTGAGAATACAGGAGCCTTTCCCAAATTATAAGTGCTGATTATTTTAGGGGAATTTTAGAATGATGTTTGTGCTTCTGTGACCAGCTTTAAGAAGTCGTTTTGAACAATCAGACTTCATATGTGCCATGTTTTGTACTCAATTTCTGTAGTTTCTGTTTCCAAACCAGAGATGATCATCTAGTCATATTGTACTTCCTCTTAGAAAATGATATTACTAATGGTGATTACCATCTCTGCTTAGGGAATGGCTCAAAACATATTAATAACTTGAAGTTATTTCCCTCAGTGTTGTTGGATGCTTTTGTTCTCAGAGTCACTCATCACTAATAGCTGGATGCCAATTTTGTCTCTTTGATACTGTGGTTTCCCAGAAGCCTGCATTTTTTTTCCATACCATATGAAACTGTTTATGATCTTACTCTGTTTTCCAAGTCATTTTGCTGAATGCAATGGGATGTTACAAAAGATATTCCTGGTTTTGTACCTATGTTTAAGACATTTAAAATGAAAAAGATGGACATAAAATATATAACAAAGTCAATTAGAGTTGTGTGTATATGTAATAAAGTAGTGAGAGTGAGATGGAATTCCTCTGAGGTTTCACGTGTAAAGTCCAATTTAAGTAGAGTTATGAAAAAACCAATGCAGGTGAATTACGAAAGCAGAAATAAATATGTATTCAGAGTTGATATGACTTAAATTAAGATGTAGTGGGAAAAGTGGCTTCATTAATATAATTTTTGTTTGTGCTCACACATTGTGGATTCCTCAATACTTACTTCCTGGGTGAATGATCCAGTGCCTCTCTGGCTGACTCATCTCTCTCAGTTTCTCAGTAAAAGCCTGAGAGTTAGTCCAGTGCTTTGGTCTGGGACATACCCCATGATAAAACTGTATTTCAATCTTACATTCCTAAACAGGTAAACTAGCCTTCACCTACCAAAAATATTGTATTCTAAAAGTTTGTTGCCAATTCTGTTTGTTGAATTTGATGTTTTTCCATAAAACGATTTAGTCAGCTCTGGTAATCTTGCTAGATTAGCCCTCACAAGCCCCATTTGACCCATAAGATACAGGAGCAAGTTTGAGTTCTGTGTTCTGGAGGTAGACAGTCAAAGCTATAAGAAGAATAAGGAAGAGTTTCCTTTTTTAGGCTCAGGACTATCCTTAGATAAAATTTTGATAGGATCTATTTGTTTTAGACATTCTTCTACTTCCATTTTTATACCCTTGTACTGCTTTCCACTGACCCCCTCCCAGGTCCCTAATACCTTCACGCTTGCCTAAGGTACTCCATCTTGGACTCACCACCTGAACTCATCCTATTTGTCCTTTGCTCCCAAACCTGCTTTTCCTGTCCTATCTGGGCTTTTGTTCTCTTGTAGTAACTGACCTTATGTAAGTATTAAGAGGGATAATTCCAACTATCATCCCCCTGATTATCAAAAAAGAGTTTATATTTTAAAAAGAAGATACAATGGATATTAAGACAACTGACCTTCAAAAAGTCACTTCATGGGGGAAAAGAGATATGGAAGGAGCTATTCTAGATTAAATGAGGCAAAAGAGACATAAAAGCAAATGCAGCGTGTGAACCTTGTGAGGGTCCTGAATAGTAACATTGGACTTCTTCCGACTTGAAAACTTATACACAAAAGGCACTATCAAGAGAATGGAGGATTTGGGTACAAGCGGTTGAAAGATGGTTTGGACCTGATATAAATGATGAATTGATGGGTGCTGACGAGTTGATGGGTGCAGCACACCAACATGGCACAAGTATACATATGTAACAAACCTGCACGTTATGCACATGTACCCTGGAACTTAAAGTATAATAAAAAAAATAAAAAATAAAAAAAAAGAAAGATGGTTTGGATGCTCTGGTCAGATTCTGCCGTCCCAGTGAGGCTGGAAAATAGGGTTTGGAGGCAGGAACATAAGGCTGATTCACACTTCAGCTATGACAGGAAATATCCCCCCATAGAGCATAGGCCAAGTAAATGACTTTGTAACTTTACTTCATCCTCTCCTTTTACATAGAGTGTACTCCAAGTAGAGGGTATTTAAACTCACAAAAACTCTTTAAGAGGGCCTTTTGAGCCCCTGTGCTCAGGCCTGCTCCCATACTGTGGAGTGTACTTTCATTTTCAATAAATCCCTTCATTCCTTCCTTGCGTCATTTGTGCGTTTTGTCCAATTCTTTGTTTAAGACGCCAAGAACCTGGACACCCTCCACCGTTAACACCAGCCCTTCCCTGTGGCTGACGCTGAGGTGTTACAAGTTTCTTCACAACCCTGCTTCCTCTCTCTTCTCCCTCATTTTCAGACCCCTCTTCAGCATCTTCCCTGGGAATTGCTGTGAGTTTAGGTCGGCTCGTTTTGAGCAGGAGCAGCAGCTGAACAGTAGGCCTGCTGGAGGAAGTGGGGCTGCAGATCGGAGACACAGCGTTTTTGTTAACCAAACTTCTTGAAGCCCTATCTACAGTGTCAGCTAAAGTGGAAGAGCTTGCCATTAAATGTCCAGAAAATGCACATTTCCTTAAAGCATGATGGGACCTCTTGGAAGAACGCTGTGATTCTTGGAAACCTGACAATTGATTTGGCATACTTAGCTGTTTGATAGTGACTGTGTAATAATTTATACTTCCTCATATATGATCATTTCACATGTGCCACATATATAGGATAATATCTAGCAGTTCTCTTTATCTTCAGAATGAAATTTTTCTTGGTTTTCTTGACCTTTGTAAAAGCAGAATACTGATTCTATTTTTGATGTTGATCAGTACTTGTTTATTCTTACACTTTCTGCCCTTCAAACTTTCATAGAATCCTTTACAAAATTTAATTTTATCAGTGGATGGTTAATATTAATTGTGCCACAGTGCTACCAGTAGCAAACTAAGCGAACCATTATTTGTTGTGCAATAACATGCCGAGCATGGCAGAGTTAGAAGTTGAACTTCATCTTATGGACCAAGGGAGGTAACTTTAAGGTTGCCAATGGTAGTTCCAGCTCCATTAGGCTAAGTTCTCTAGAGCAAATGATTGTCTTACTTCGATATCTCCAGCACCTAAAACAGTGTCACACAGCATTCACTAAATGTTTATTGAAACGAAGAGTTGACTAACATAAAAAAAAGCTATTTTTTCTTTGCCGCATCTCTTGACCCGTCCTTTAAGTTTCCTCCCCTCAACCCCCACCCCCCAACAGGCCCAGTGTGTGATATTCCCCTCCCTGTGTCCATCCATGCGTTCTCATTGTTCAACTCCCACTTATGAGCAAGAACATGCGGCATTTGGTTTTCTGTTCCTGTGTTAGTCTGCTGAGGATGATGGTGTCCAGCTTCATTCATATCTCTGCAAAGGACATGATCTCATTCCTTTTTATGGCTGCATAGTATTCTATGTTGTATGTGTACCACATTTTCTTTATCCAGTCTATCATTGTTGGCCATTTGGTTTGGTTCCAAGTCTTTTCTATTGTAAATAGTGCTGCAATAAACATACGTGTGAATGTGTCTTTATAGTAGAATGATTTATATTCCTCTGGGTATATACCCAGTAATGGGATTGCTGGGTCAAATGGTATTTCTGGTTCTAGATCCTCGAGGAATCACCATACTGTTTTCCATAATAGTTGAACTAATTCAGGTTCCCACCAACAGTGTAAAAGCGTTCCTATTTCTCCACAGCCTCGCCAGCATCTATTGTTTCCTGACTTTTTAATAATTGCCACTCTGGTGTGAGATGGTATCTCATTGTGGTTTTGATTTGCATTTCTCTGATGATCTGTGATGCTGAGCTTTGTTTCATATGTTTGTTGGCTGCATAAATGTCTTCTTTTGAGAAATGTCTATTCATATCCTTTGCCCACTTTTTGATGTTTTTTTTTGTTGTTGTTGTTTAAGTTCCTTGTAGATTCTGGATATTAGACCTTTGTCAGATGGGTAGATTGCAAAATTTTTTCTCCCATTCTGTAGGTTAAAAGGCTGAATTTTAGAGCATGTGAATTATATCCCAATTTAAAAAATAATGCATATGTCTTAGTTCAGGCTTCTATAACATAATACCATAGACTGGGTGGTCTAATGGTTCAAAGCTCCACAGAAACTAGTTGGAGAAGTTACAAGAGTCCATTAATATCTTGCTTTGTTAGTAGCAGCGGGCATGGTTCAGCATTTTCTGTTAAAGTTTCTCTGAGCTCACCAAAACTAAAATGATGTAGTAATACTTTTTATACCATTTGAAGTAAAAGGTACAAAAGGTTATACACTGAAAATTCTTTTTCCCACCCTTATTCCCTAACGACTCATTTCCCCTCACCAGAGGAACCACTGTTTCCATGGTATATATTAGATTGATTTATATGAAATTGCCAGTGTTTGACTATGATGATTTTATGTGGTTCAGCCTAATATCAGTGAAAAAACAGTCCTATCTTAATGGAATTTTTATTCTAGTGGGAAGTGTATTACTTAATTATTGCAGTGTAACAGATAACCCCAAAATTTAGTGGCTTAAAGCAACAAACATTTATTATCTGACATTTCCTATGACTCAGTAATTTGGGAGCAGCTTAGATGGGTGGTTCTGGCTCAGGGTGTCTCATGAAGTTGTAGTCAATATGGTGTCTGGCGATGCAGTAGTTTAAAGGCTTAACTTCGGTCTGAAGGAGCAGTTTCCAAGGTGGTTCACTTACCTGGCTATTGGCAGGAGGCCTTAGGTCTTTGCTGGTTTTTGACATGAGGCCTCAGTTCCTTGCCATATGAACCTCTCCATAAGGCTGCTTATATGTCTTCATGCATGGTAGGTGGCTTCCCCCAGATTTCATGATTCAGGAGAGAGGACAACAAGGAAAACACAATGCTTTTTTCTCCTCTTGCAATGTTTTTTATGACCTAGTCTTGGAAGCTACACCTTGTCACTTCTACCTTAGTCTATTCATTAGAAACAAGTCATTAGGCCGGGTGTGGTGGCTCACGCCTGTAATCTCAGCACTTTGGGAGGGTGAGGCAGGTGGATCACTTGAGGTCAGGCATTTGAGACCAGCCTGGTCAACATGGTGAAGCCTTATCTCTACTTAAATACAAAAAATTAGCTGGATGTGGTGGCATGCGCCTGTAATCCCAGCTACTGGGGAGGCTGATGCAGGAGAATCACTTCAATCCAGGAGGTGGAAGTTGCAGTGAGCTATCGTGCCACAGCACTCCAGCCTGTGAGACAGAATGAGACCCTGTCTCAAAACAAAACAAAACAAGACAAAAAAAAAACAACAACAACAAAAACCAAGAAACAAGTCATTAAGTTCAGGCACACTGAAGGGGAAAGGATTAAATTCCACCTCTTGAAGGAAGGAGTAGCAAAGAATTTGTGGGCATATTTTAAAACCACCACAGGAAAGCAGACAATAAGCAATAAACAGAATAAATCAGCAAATTATGGAGTATGTTAGCAGGTGGTAAGTTCTATGAAAGCAAAAGAAAAAGCAGAGGTAAGAGGAATCAGAGTATATTTGTGTAGAAGGGATGTAGGTTGCAGTTTTAAATAGGGTGGTCAGCATAGTCCTCATTAAGGTTAGATTCGAACAAAGACTTGCAGACAAAGAAGTTAGCCAAGCAGTTATCTGGAAGAAGAAAGTCCCAAAGCAAGAGAATAGCTAAAATGAAGGCCTTGAGTTAGGAGTCATCCTTGCATGAGTAACAGCCAGGAGGCCAGTATGACTGGCACAGAGAAGGGTTTGGTGAGTGGTAGAAGAGGAGGCCAGGTAAATTCGAGGGGTACAGGCATGGGAAATCATGTGGGACGTTGCTGGCTGTTGTAAGGATTTGGGGCATTTTTGGTTAGTTCTTAATTTCTACTTACAAATGTTAAATGAGATTATGTATGGGAAACTTTAGTAATCAGGAAAGCACTCTATGAAAGCTAGTTACTTGTATTAAAGTATTGAAATTTTTATTTTTAGTTAGCATAGCCATAGAAACAACTGTCCTTTACTTCATCAAAGGTAATGAGAATTTTTTTCTAAGCAAGAAGAATGCTTACCATATTTTATTACTAGCACATTTTAATTTTTTAAACATGACACTTGAGCATATATAAAATATAGCATATTTTTAATTGGGGAGGTGGGGGAAAAGTTAAGGAAAGATTATTTGCATGGCTGAAATTAATTAGTTTATTGTTTCTAACAGGAATGTAAAGAGGAAATCAAAATGGATCCAAGTATGGGTGTGAATTCTGTTACCATTTCTGTTGAGGGTATGACTTGCAATTCCTGTGTTTGGACCATTGAGCAGCAGATTGGAAAAATGAATGGTGTGCATCACATTAAGGTAAGTTACTCTTTGGAAACTGAAGTCAAATGCCATTGAAGAGAATTCTACTAGAAATTACTTCTAACACTGAGTTAGAAGCAGACACACTGACACATTTGGCAATAAAAACTATTGTTTTTCTTATCTTGAAGCTAAATAAGTTTTCTTTGACCCATTAATTCCTCTTATGAAGAAAAAAGATATATTTTCAATTTAAAAACATCTGAACATGGAATCTTGATATTGTGGTTGTATATTTACAGATTTATATTATATTCTAAGTATATGAGTATTCATATACTGCTTATTACTCTGAATTTCATACTGAACTAAAATATATGTTCTCAGGCAATGGGTTGGGGTTTTCTTTTTCTTTTATAACATGGTGATTATTTTGCAATTAAAAATTGAAGAGAAAATGTCTAGAGAATTACTAGTATACTTTGGTTTTT
>NW_012115877.1:1510382-1523262 GCF_000951035.1 Colobus angolensis palliatus | reverse complement strand
CTCCTGGACTCAAGTGATCCTCCCACCTGGGCCTCCCAGAGTGTGGGGATTACAGGTGTAAGCCACCATGCCCAGCCAAAATTATTAGTACACCTTGTATGATATGCCTAAGAAAGACTCTATTATTGGTTTTTCTGTTTGTTTTTTTCAGACTCTTGGACTTTAAGTTGAAGACGCTATTATTGTTTAACATTCCTTGAGCATCAACAACATTCTAGATACACTGTGGTTAAAGATGTAGTTCAGGTTATAAAAAAGCCTTCTGAATACTGCATGAAGTACCTGTGGTTATCATAAGAAACTTCATGCATATATGGCAGGGATTGGAAAATGATGATCTGCAGGTCAAACCCAGTTTGCCAACTGCTTTCATATGGCTCATAAGCTAAGAATGCCTTTTACATTTTTACATGGTTGAAAAAAAATTTAAAAAAAATTTAGGAACTTTTGAAAAGCATGTGAAATTCAAATTTTTGTGTCTGTAAGTAAAATTTTAGTAATGTGAAGTTTTATTAGAACACAGCCACACTCATTCATTTACGTATTGTGTACAGCCCTTTTTTTCACTACAACAGAGTTGAATAGTTGTGACAGAGCCCATATGTGGTGTCCTCATTGGTAAGTGATATACTGCCAAATGATTTACCACAGTAGAAATACCATTTTGTCTTCCCACCAGCAATGTTTGTGTTTCACTTTGAAAGTGTTCCATTTTCTCCACATTCTCTCCAACAATTTGTATTGTCAGTCTTTTAAATTATAGACATTCTAATGGGTATGTAATATTATGTCACTAATTCTCATTTCCTTAATGGCTAATGATGTTGAGCATCTTTTCGTGTGCTTATTAGGCATTTGTATACCTTCTTTGGTGAAATGTATGTTAAACCCTTTGGCCAAATTTTTAGTTTGGTTTTTTTGTTTTCTTGTTACTGAATTTTGATTATATATTCTGAATATAAGTCTTCTGTCAGATATGTGTTCTACAAATACATTTTTCCAGTCTGTGGCTTGTCTTTTCAGTCTCTTAAAAAGTGTCTTTTGCAGAGCAGAAGTTTTTATTTTTGATGAATTCCAGTTTATCCACCTTTTTTCCTTTTATGCCTTATGCTTTAGTATATCTAAGAAATCATGGCCTAACTCAAGGTCACAAAGATTTTTCTCCTATGTCTTTTTCTAAAGACTTTTATGATTTTAGGTTTAACGTTTAGGTCTATGATCCATTTTGAATTAACTTGTATACATTGTTAGATACTGGTTGAAGTTAATTTTTTTTCGGATATGGATATCCATTTTTCCCAGCATCATTTGTTAAAAAGTCTGTTCTCTCTCCATTGAATTGCCTTTGAACCTTTTTTGAAAATCAATTGACCATATATTTATTGGTTTATTTCTTTCTGCGCTATTCTGTTCTGTTGATCTGTATGTCTGTCCTTTGGCCAATACCACACAGTTTTGGTTATTGTAGCTTTATAAGAAGTATTAAAGTAAGTATTAAAATCAGATACTGTGATTCCTTAACTCTTTCTTCTTTTTCAAAATTGTTTTGGTTAGTCTAGGCCCTTTTCCTTTCCATATAAATTTTAGAATCTTATATGGATTCTAAAGTTTATAAGTTTCTACAAAAATATCTGCTGGGATTTTCATTGAGATTGTGTTTATTCTATAGATCCATTTGGACAGAAGTAACATCTTAACAATATTGAGTTTTCCAATCCATGCACATAGTATATGTCTATTTATGTTGGTATTCTTTGATTTCTTTTATCAGCAATCTAGAGTTTTCAGCATGCAGTTTCTGTACATATTTTGGTAGATTTATTTTTAAGTACTTTATGTTTTTGAATATTGTTATACATGGTACTGTTTTTAAATTTTAAATTTAAGTTTAATTTCAGTTGTTCATTATGAGGTTTTTGTATGTTGACTTTGTATCCTGGAACCTAGCTAAACTGACTTATCAAACCTATTAGCTTTTTTGTAGATTTCTTGGGATTTTCTATGTAATTATGTCATCAAGGTATATAAATAGTTTTTTTTGTTGTTGTTTGTTTGTTTGTTTTAAGATAGAGTCTCACTCTGTGACCCAGGCTGGAGTACAGTGACACACTGTTGCCTCACTGCAACCTCCACCTCCTGGGTTCAAGTGATTCCCATGCCTCAGCCACCCAAGTAGCTGGGATTACAGGCACATGCCACCACACCGGGCTAATTTTTGTATTTTTAGTAGAGTTGGGGTTTCGCCGTGTTGGCCAGGGTGGTCTTGAACTCCTGGCCTTGAGTGATCCGTCCACCTCGGCCTCTTAAAGTGCTGTGATTGCAGGTGTGAGCCACTGCGCCTGGCCACATAGTTTTATGTCTTCCTTTGTAGTCTGTATATCTTTTATTTTTTCCCTTGTATTATCAAACCTTCATTACAATTTTGATTAGGAGTGGTGAGAGTGAATGATGGTGGGGGGAAACATTCAGTCATTTACTGTTAGCATTGTGTTAGTTGTAGAGTTTTGTAGATGCTATTTGTCAGATTAATGAAGTTATTTCTATTACTAGTTTGCTGAGGGTTTTTTTAAACATCATGAATGGATGTTGAATTTTGTCAAGTGCTTTTTCTGCGTATAGAGATGATCATATGATTTTTCTCCTTTAGTCTGTTAAGATGGTGAATTACACTGATTGATTTTCAAATGTTGAACCAGCCATGCATTCCCAGGATAAGCCTCACTTGGTCAAAGAAGACTTACTTTTCATTAAAAATTTCAAACATACACAAAGGTGGAGAAACTATTAATAGTACAAGAATCTACCCTATACCCATCACCTAGAAAAATCCTTGCTATTTATTTGCATGCCATTCTTATCAGTTGAAGTTAATAATGTGTTTTGCTGATGGTCCTAAGAGTTGGTCCAGGCCTTCCTGCCTGTTCTATTCTGTTAAGGTAGATGTCTCTGACTAGTGGATTGGAACTTCGTAGTATGTCTCCATACCAGTTGCCATTTCTAAGCCTTTTGGCCACCCCCTGCCACCACCCCTACCCGCCCCTTTCCCTTGTCACTCTTTGCAATTCTCAGCCCTAATTGTAGTATATATAATTTCAGTACTCTTTCGCATGCTTTATTTAGTTTGTTTTTGAACATATTTTTTTCCTATTTCTCTCCAACTTGTGTCTCAGGATCCAAAGAATTAACAATATCTCATGCCAAAAGCTTGAGGATTCCTACTGTATTGACAATAACATACAGAAGCTTTTGCTTAAATATTATGCTTACTTTTTTTTTTAAGACAGAATCTCACTCTGTCGCCCAGGCTGGAGTGCAGTGGCACCATCTCAGCTCACTGTAACCTCTCGCTCCTGGGTTCAAGCGATTCTTGTGCCTCAGCCTCCCAAGTAGGTAGGACTACAGGTGCACATCACCATTCCTGGGTAATTTTTTGTATTTTTAGTAGAAATGGGGTTTCACCATGTTGGCCAGGCTGGCCTGGAACTCCTGACCTCAGGTGATCCTCCCGCCTCGACCTCCCACAGTGTTGGGATTACAGGCATGAGCCACCACACCCAGCCTGAATTGCTTACTCTTAAACATGTTTATTTTTACTGCCAGGCCTTAATGAGTCAGTATTGGATGTGTCATTTTAGCTGAGTTGTATTCTCATTTGTGTAATATACTTATCATTTTAATGTTATTTTATCATTAAAACAACTTTATATTGGTGGTAATTCTATTTGCTGGAGGTTCTCTGTAATTTTGCTTTTATGCAATGTTCATTACAGTAATGGCGGGAAGTTAATGCCCCTTTGGAATCTGATCAGCTTGCATCAATACCAGAATGGTTTTCCTATGACTAGTTGAGATTCACGTGCAATACATTTTTTTGACATACTACCAGGAGCAGATGTTAACATTATAATGAAAACTTTGTCCAACTGGACATCAGATTTAGCACAAAATTCAAAATTAGGGACATGATGGATTCTTTCTAATTATCAGAAGCTCATTATATTTTTAAGGGCATGAATGATTACATTAGAACTAGAATGTTTTGTGTCTCCAGATCAGATACTTGTGACAGCTCTACTTTTTAACTATTCTTGATCTAAACAATTTTTACCATTTATTTTTCAGAGATTTCAAAATGGTTTTGGCTCTTTAGTGAAATACAGAATTTATACTTTATCTCTGCAGTATTTTTATCTAAAAGATCTGGAGTAGATTGGTTTCAGTTTGCCTTGTTTTTATTACCCAAAATTGGCTAATTAGCCCATCATTACTCTCTATGAAGTCTGATACATTTCCTTAATTCAAGAGTCCTATGAAGTGTAGTGCTAATATGTGGACAATTCTTCTCTTCCTAATCTGAAACTGTAGGTGATTTTTTCCATGTCTAAGTTTTATATTCATCTTGGCCAGAGAGTAAACTTTGGATCCATATTACTATTTGTGTGAGAGAAAATGCAGTATTTCTCATTTCTTGACTCTACACTCTGATTAGCTAAGACTATGTTGATAGCTGTGACTAGAAAAGTTTTATTTGCATAGTACGTATTCCTTCTCCTAAGTTTTCTGTACTGTTGACATCCATGTGAATACTTAGATATGAACTTTCCATTTTCACATGCTCCAAAGGTAGAGTTTTTTTGTTTTGTTTTGTTTTTTGTTTTGTATTCACCATCTACCGTGGCATAACTCCAGTCTTAGAGGCTCCCACATTGCTTCTTCCCGGCAACATCCCCGAACAGGGATACAGTTGCCTTTAATGATCTTTGGGGAAAGAGCCAAGTTGGAAAAGCTGAGAGATGACAGGTAATTATTTTATGTATTTATCTTCAAAATATTCAAATTTATATAAAAATATTTTCCCCTAATAATATCTATGCAAAAGTTAAAGGCATATTTTGCAGTTTGTTGATTAGGAAAGAGAATAGCAAAAGTAGCTCTGCAACCTCAGTGCTAACGCTTTAAAAATGAGTTGCTTAATTTCAATGAGTAATAAGTATGACACATGCATTTGATTTATCCTCAAATGAAACTAATTAAACTTCCTCCACTTGATCTAAGGTGGGGCTGGTGTTGAGGGCCAGAACAGAAGCTGAACCTTACTAATTGTATAGTAGTGTCTGCTAATTGCAGTAAAGCTGTTTTAACCATTTGGAAACTAGTTCATGTAATTTTTTGCCAAGTGACTTAGGTACTTATTGTCTACTGACAGCTAAAGTATTTTCCAAAACCCTCAACTCTCTGTCTAGTAAGCTATTGTAGGTGAATATTTGTCTCTGCCAACATATCCATGCATAACTATAAAACTAGATTCTGCTTTGATATTTGCAAATACGTTCTTGCTTCCCAAAACAGCCTGTTTGCATCACAGTCATATATAAGATAACTATTTCCACTGCATCTTCCCAAAGTTCACCACTGCTTAATAAGGTCTGTTTAAGGTCAAACAAATGCAGTTGAATTTTGATTACATTGAAAATGAAGAATAGCAGCAATATAATATGAAAGCACTTTGTGTTGTCAACAGTGATTTATACAAATCCCAGTGACAGATACTGAAGACTACTTTCCAGGGCACATTCATAATTTCATTGCTAAAAATAAAAGAAAATACACTTATTCTGCCTTTTTCAGTTCTGCCTCTCCTCTTTCAGTCAAAAGCCCTTATGTTAGTAACCTTTATTCTTTTTTTTTCTTTTTTTAAAAAATATTGTACTAAGTGTGAAGTCTTCTAGGGCCAGAGACAGATTTTCTGTGAAGTTAATGAAGCTTAAGTTTCAGAGCTCCTCATTTGCATTGACCTTCTAAGACTCTAGAAGGAGTATCAGCAGTGTGTTTACATGGTCATGTGTTTTTGTACAATTTGAAAAAGTAAAAAAAATTTAACCACAACCCTTCAAGACCATTGTCCATTTCTACTTCGATGACTCTTCTGTTAGACCTCCTCTTTGTGTTAGCATGATATTGGAGTGGCCATGAGCATTTTGGGGATGTGACTAAGGGGAGGTTGAGTTGGGGATATGTTTAGTTCGGGGTTAGTAGGCTATTTGACTATATAGGTGATTCTTTGTCACTTCTGTGTATAGTGGAGTTTTTGCAAGGAATTCTGATATAGGGATGGCTTCTTGGAACACCCCTACTACTCATGGTGCCAACTCACTAAGCATCATGACATGAAGGTGTGGGGCTCAGTGTAAAACTGGTAAATGAATGTTACCAGTTCAAAGAATATGTAAGATTAGTCACTTCACAAGTAAATTTGAAATGCCCTGAAATCTTACAGCTCATATATGAAAGAAACTCAATAGTTTTCTCAAATTTGACAGCAGCCCTAAAAATTTATCAATGCCTAGTTGTTATGTTGAAAGGAACATTTCTAAACTATCATTAATTTTAAAACAATTTATCTAGAGAAAAGACTTAACTATTTTTATTTTCTTTATATACAAGTGATTTTATAAAGTCGTCAAATGAAGCACTAAAGAATATACAGCCAAAAAGATAGGAAAAGAAAGTATCAGAGAGGTATATCAGGCATTATTAATAAAAATGTTTTTGTTATGGATTTTTATGATATGTTAGCTTTAAAAACTTATAACTCGTGATTTATTTTTTTATTTTTTTATTTTTTTTGTGAGACAGAGTCTTGCTCTGTCGTCTGGACTGGAATGCGATGGTGCGATCTTGGCTCACTGCAACCTCCGCCCTCCTGGGTTCAAGCAATTCTCCTGTCTCAACCTCCCGAGTAGCTGGCATTACAGGCACGCAGCACCATGCCCGGCTAAATTTTGTATTTTTAGTAGAGATGGGGTTTCACCATGTTGGCCAGGCTAGTCTCAAACTCAGATGATCCGCCCCCCTCCACCTTCCGGAGTGCTGGGATTACAGGTGTGAACCACTGCACCCGGCCATATAACTTATGATTTTTGTTATGCGCTTGGAATATTTTCTTTGGTACAAAATTTTGTTGTTTATGGTTTTGTATTCTTTTTTTTAAAGAAGGCCCTTCAAATTGTTTAAGTTTCAGACACCACAAAGTGTGAATTCCTCTCTTTCTAGACATCATATAGAAAATTGTCTTTGCCCAAACATAATTTATAGTCAGAATGTAGTTCAACATGATCATACATAAATATTGATTACTTTTTAAAGAATGTTACAGCTTAAAATTTCTGCAAATAATTAATGGGAACTAGGCTTAATACCTGGGTGAGAGAATAATCTGTACAACAAACCTCTATGATACAAGTTTACCTACATCACAAACCTGCACATGTACCCCTGAACTTAAAATAAAAGTTAAAAAAGAAATGTACACAAAAAATAATATTTCTATATCATAACTTCTAGGATTATAATTAAGCCTGAGGTGCAGTTCATTTAGAAACCAGATTTGGAGAGAAGAGTGTTTCAACTAAATCAAGGAGCTCTTGGTAGTGTTTGGAATGAAGTAATACAATTGTGATATTAAATTGAGTAAGTTGTTTTATTGGAAAATGCAACAGCAGAATAGATTAGAACTTTAATTAACAGAATTCAAAGAGAGTGAATAGTCAGGAAATCTCTAATTTTGGAATAAATAGAATATGACTGTTTGCCTTTGCAACTTTAGAATTTAAATACATTTTGAAAATTGTGTCCTAAGTTATACAGTACATAAATGTAATCTTCTTGTTTGTCCTGCCAGTGTTAAGACTGTAGACTTTAAAGGGATTAACCTGAAGTTTAATTTAATCACCCCAGTAGTCTGTTCAAAGGAAAAGTAAAATAGGCAGATAATGTGAAGATCTTTCTCTGGGGTTGTTTGGCCTTTTTGAAAGTAGAAATGTAAAAACAAATTTAATAAGATATAAGTACTGAATGATTCCAAAGGTTAATGCCTTATTAACAAATTAGTTTGTCCCTGAAACTTACAATGCTAACTTTTTAAGTGCTTTTCCCCTTTGATTAGATAAAGGCGATAGTCCATTCCCTTAATATAGACTATCCTTTAGAAAAATGACCACATCACGGATCATGAGGTCAGGAGTTTGAGACCAGCCTGACCAACATGTTGAAACCCCGTCTCTACTTAAAATACAAAACTTTAGCCGGGCGTGGTGTCGTGCACCTGTAATCCCAGCTACTCAGGAGGCCAAGGCAGGGTAATCACTGGAACCCTGGAGGCAGAGGTTGCAGTGAGCTGAGATCATGCCACTGCACTCCAGCCTGGGCGACAGAGCAAGACTCCAACTCAATAAATAAATAAATAAATAAAATAAAATAAAATAAAATAAAATAAAAATGACCACATAAATGCTAGCAGTTACTAAATTCCTCCTTTGGATCAATAAATACATTCGTTACTCCCCTTACAATTAATTGGTGTTTTTATTATTGAAAAAGTAACACATATACAGAGTAAAATTCCTCTCCCAAGGAAAACTAGTTGTCCTATGTATATGTATCCTTCCAGAAAGACTATTAATATAAAACTGTTTTTTTTTAATTTTTTGAGATGGAGTCTCTTGCTCTTGTTGCCCAGGCTGGAGTGCAGTGGTGTGATCTCGGCTCACTGCAACCTCCGCCACCCAGGTTCAAGTGATTGTCCTGCCTCAGCCTCCTGAGTAGCTGGGATTACAGGTGCCTGCCACCATGCCTGGCTAATTTTTGTACTTTTAGTAGAGACGGGTTTTGCCATGTTGACCAGGCTGGTCTCGAACTCCTGACCTCAGGTGATCCGCCTGCCTCGGCCTCCCAACGTGCTGGGATTACAGGCGTGAACCACCGTGCCTGGCCAAAACTATTTACATGTACATAAGTATATATACTTGATGTGTGTGTGTCCACTTTTTCTAGAAACGGAAGCATACTATGCACATCATTCTGCACCTTGCTTTTTTTTAAGTTAGCACATATATCTTAGATATTGTTCCACATCAATATATAGAGACCCATCTAATATTTTTTCTTTCTATGTGGGACTGTTTTTTTGGCTTCTTAGCTTTTTCTATGGCAAATGACAGTGCATTGAATATTCTGTTTCTCAAACTGGTGCTCTGTCACCAATACTATATTAGAGTAACATAGGCATTTTTATTATTATAAATTAGTAGGTAATAATCATTTATCTATGAAGATGTAGAATCAGCTTCAAAGAGGATTAGGTTTCTGATTTAGTTGAACTCTATTCTGAGGATCAGAGGAAGGTCAAATCCAAGATAAAAAAATTAGCAGTGAAGGAATGGTGTAAAGAGGGACTTTCACTATTTCTTTTGTATATTTTTGTATTTATATTTTTATAGCAAACAATCATACATTTGTTGTATAATTTTTGAAGCAAAGTGAAAATACATTAGAAATGGCCAGGCATAGTGGTTCATGCTGTAATCCCAGTATTTTGGGAGGCCAAGGTGGGAGGATTGCTTGAGAACAGGAGTTTGAGAACAGCCTAGGCAACATAGCAAGACCCTGTCTTTTAAAAAGAGAGAGAGAAAGAGAGAGAGAGCGAGAATGAGAATATATTAGAAATGAGAATTCTGACAAAGTACTCAGTTTAAAGATAGTTTAGTTCGTGAAAAGCAATGCTACAACGTAATAAAAACTAACAGAATCTGCATCTTTTTCATCTTAAAATATTTGATTTTTGAAGTTTTAGATTTATTTTGAACTATTATTTAGTTTTTAAGAATTGTCTTTTTCTAGTTTATGGCCGGGCGCGGTGGCTCAAGCCTGTAATCTCAGCACTTTGGGAGGCCGAGACGGGTGGATCACGAGGTCAGAAGTTCGAGACCATCCTGGCTAATACGGTGAAACCCCGTCTCTACTAAAAAATACAAAAAGCTAGCCGGGTGAGGTGGCTGGCGCCTGTAGTCCCAGCTACTTGGGAGGCTGAGCCAGGAGAATGGCGTAAACCCGGGAGGCGGAGCTTGCAGTGAGCTGAGATCCGGCCACTGCACTCCAGCCCGGGCGACAGAGCGAGACTCTGTCTCAAAAAAAAAAAAAAAAAAAAGAATTGTCTTCAGCCAGGCGCGGTGGCTCAAGCCTGTAATCTCAGCACTTTGGGAGGCCGAGACGGGTGGATCACGAGGTCAGAAGTTCGAGACCATCCTGGCTAATACGGTGAAACCCCGTCTCTACTAAAAAATACAAAAAGCTAGCCGGGTGAGGTGGCTGGCGCCTGTAGTCCCAGCTACTTGGGAGGCTGAGCCAGGAGAATGGCGTAAACCCGGGAGGCGGAGCTTGCAGTGAGCTGAGATCCGGCCACTGCACTCCAGCCCGGGCGACAGAGTGAGACTCTGTCTCAAAAAAAAAAAAAAAAAAAAAGAATTGTCTTTTTCTAGTTTATAATCTGATTTAAAAGTTTTAAAGTGGTAACTTTATTTAGGTTACTCAAATAGGATAAATGTTCATGGAGCTTGATGGCTTCCTCTTACGATATTTTAATTTTCAATATTCTATATTGAAATATCAAATAGTGTTGCCCTATTAATGTAAACACATTATATTTTCCAACAAACCATAATGTAATTTGTATTGAGACTGTATGTATTATAAATGAGGATCATTTTGTTTATTATAAATAGTTTTTAGTTGATTCAAAAGTATATTATGGGTGGTGAATCAAACATATTAGAAATTCAGGATAATTGATTAATCATCTCACTTTTCTGATTTCAGTCTCCACATCTATAAAATAACAATCCTTTCAAGCTGTGAAAAATCTCTTATTACCTTTATGTTGAGTTGTTATATGAAAGTGTAAGAAAGTAAGCTTTAAACTATCTGAAGACTCCCACACTGAGCAGCATGCTAACCTGAATTTATTATGATCATGTATAAATTGATTCCTGGGGGATTAAAAGGAATTTCAATGTGCTAAAACTTGAGCTAAGTTATTTCCCCATAGTGACTTAAAAATGTGGAAATATTAGAATGTTCTGATTGTCAATTCTGTTAAAAACTCAAATATGTTTTAAAACCATTTCAAATTTAAACTAGCATGGGAGAATATGTGAAATGTGAGGGGAAAAAATAACTAAAATTTGGTTCAAACACTAGAAATATTGTATACTTTTCAGATTATTTATAAGCCATACATTGCTCAAATCATAGGCATAGAATTTTAGTTTTCCAAGGAAATTGTAGATTAGCTAGCTTAATCATTTATAGATGGAAAGAGTGTGTAGATTTTGGAGTTACATACACCTGCATTTGAATCCTAGCTCTTTCATTTTCTTGTTGGGTTCCTTGGGCAATTTATTCAATTTCCTGGCCTTCATATAGGAACCTGGATCACCTTTGTCTTAGTCTGTTTCCAGGCACCTATACGAAAATACCATAAAGTGGGTGGCTTATAAACAAGAGAAATGTGTTTCTCACAATTCCGGAAGCTGGGAAGTCCAAAATCAAGGCGCTGGCAAATTTGGGATCTGGTGAGGATTGACTTCCTGGTTCATGTATGGCACACCTTCTCCCTGTGTCCTCACATGGTGGAAGGGACAGGGTAGCTCTCTCGGACCTCTTTTATTAGGGCACAAATCCCAATCTTGAGGGCTCTGTCTTCATTATCTAATCACCTCCCAGAGGCCCCCCCACCAATATTATCACCTTGGAAATTCGGATTTCAACATATGAATTTCTGAGGGACACTTTCAGATTATAGCACCTTTCCTTATCAAATAAGAAAGAATACAGAAGAGAAAACATATACTGATGACAACCTAAGAAGTGGTAGTAACATAGTTTTTTAGTTTTTATAGAAAGTTAGAACTGAAAAGATTATTTTATCTAGTCTCAGGAAACTGAAGCCCTCAGAGGTAGGGTGATTTGTTTAAGGTTCTAGCTTTCATATTGCCTAAGAATAGAAGATGCAGTCTTTGTGGGTTTATGCAAATTATACAGAAATCATATGCAAATAAAGTATACTGTGCCTGAATTTCATGTTTGACATTTCAAGAGACACAGAACACCACAAAGATTAAAATAAAGGATCTTTACAATCCCTGTGACAGTCAGAACTCTACACCACCATTAATACTATGAAGGCCACACAGCACGTTTGGTATATTTTACTTTTTTCTCTCCCACTACTGCCTTCATCAAAATACAGTGAATAGTCCTCCATCTTCAGTCTTTCCTATAAGCTATATTTATAATTTGTAGGCTGTTACATTTATTTTCAGAGGACCTTTTTTTTTTTTTTCCTGAGACAGAGTTTCACTCTCTTGCCCAGGCTGGAGTGCAGTGGCGTGACCTCCGCCTCCGGGTTCAAGCGATTCTTGTGCCTCAGCCTCTTGAGTAGCTGGGATTACAGGCGCCTACCACCATGCCCAGATAATTTCTGTATTTTTAGTAGAGATGGGGTTTCACCATGTTGGCCAGGCTGGTCTTGAACTCCTGGTCTCAAGTGATCCACCCACCTCGGCCTCCCAAAGTGCTGGGATTACAGGCATGAGTCACCACTCTGGCCCAGAGGAACTATTGATGTAATGGAAAAATAGTTCCTCTGAAAATAAAAATAACAGCCTTGGTTCCTAAAAAAGATTATGAGAAAAAGACAAGCTGTTGAAATATTGGAGCAATGTGGGGAATGAGGAAGGTGGGATAGGGCAGGGAAGGGAGGTTATTTTTGGAGCAGGGGTTGGGGTTAGAGGACATATGAAAGGAGAGCAGCACAGACCCAGAATCAGACTGCTGCCAGCACTTTCCAGCTGTATGGAATTTGCCTGGTTTTTGCTCACCATTGTATCTCTAGCAGCTAGCATACTGCCGGGCACATAATGGGCATTCAGTAAATATTTGTTGAATACGTAAGTACCTTTTTTTTTTTTTTGAGACACGAGATCTCGGCTGACGGCAAACTCCGCCTCCCGGGTTCACGTCATTTTCCTGCATCAGCCTCCTG
>NW_012115877.1:1499063-1509747 GCF_000951035.1 Colobus angolensis palliatus | reverse complement strand
TCCTCCCACCTCAGCCCCTTGAGTAGCTAGGACTACAGGAGTGTGCCACCATGCCTGGGTAATTTTTGTACTTTTTGTAGAGACAGGGTTCCACCATGTTGCCCAGACTGGTCTGGAATTCCTGAGCTCAAGCTATCTGCCCAACTACCTTGGCATCCCAAAGTGCTAGGATTATAGGCGTGTGCCACGCGGCCTGACGAAGTGATTTTTGCTTTTAAAATGAGAACAACTTCTGACTGGCTATGTTGGTAAATTGATATTTTTGGGGGGCGGGTGGGTACAGGGGAACCAGGTCTTGTTTAAGATGTACCAGATACAATGTATTTGAAGGGCAAGAATCCTTTACCTTGGTACTTTATCAGAAAAAGTACAGTAGTACCTAGAGCAATACCACCCAAGAATGGTCTGTGATGATGGAAATACTGTGTATCCGCCCTGTCTGGTAGGGCTAACCACATTGGCCAATGAGCACTTGAAATTTGGCTAGTACAACTGAAGAACTGAATTTTTAATCTTATTTAATAATTTTTTTTGTTTAAAAAATAATCATCTAGTAAGATAGACATTTTTGGGTATATAGTTCTATGAAATTTTTTTTTTTTAGTTTTGTGAATGTTAACACATGTATAGATTTGTTTAACACCAACACAATCAGGACATAGTGCAGCCCTGTTACCCCTAAAAAACTCCCTCTTGCTACCATTTTCCCTACCTCTAACCCCTGGAAACCACTGTTCTGTTCTCCATCTTCCCCTTTAGTCGGAAAGTTTAAATTATTTACAGTCATTTTCTTAATTCTAAAATCACCTCAGGGGAGTGAAATTAAAGTTTAAAAGAGGCCCTCTAAAAACACAAGGACACAAAAGCCTTCATTTGATGGTGGCTACTGTTAGATTGCATTTCTTTCAGTAGTATATGTCTCAACTATACATGGTTTGACTGTTCTGCGTTTTTTTTCATGGAAAATGTTATATAATATAATCCAAAACCAAATATAAATTATTTCTCCACTTCTGTTTTGAATCATTTATGCTAGTGATTTCCTCCATCCCTAAGAACCAACTAGCCAAGTAGAATTATCAGAGTCTTAGAAACTTTCCATGCCATGGGTACATTTCACATTTTCACCCAAATACACAGTCATCAATTATCAAGCTAAAGGAAGAAATAAAAATATGTTCATTAAAATAAGTGAAAGATTTAACTAACTATTGTAGACAATTTTAAGAGAGATTTTCTATGCTGAATTACTTATATCTTTGAGTTTTTATTTTATAGAGCAAAGCTTTTCACTAGAAATTAATAACACCCATATTTAACTGCTTTTTGAATATTAATATCTTACTGCCATCTCGAAAATCAATAAGTCCAGCACTGAATTTATCATTTCTCCTTTCCCTCCACTTTAACTTCTTAATTTCTTCCTGATTTCCTCCTCTGTTTCTGATATCAGTTAATGGCACCACCATCTACCTATCCACTGGCCCAAGCCAGATACCTTTAAGTCATTCAAGTCACCTCCTTTACCCTATACATCTTGTTAGGAGGCCCTACCCTCCTAAATGTATCTTGGAGCTACCTCTTTTCTCTTTGTCCCCAATATTCATGTCTTAATTCAGACCCTCTATTGCACTACTGTTGCAGTAGCCTTCTAGCTGATAGTCCTCCCTCCTGTATCACTCCACCCTACTCCACTATCATCTTCCACACTGCCTCCAGAATGATCGTTCTCTAAAATGAAAATCTAATCACATAATTCTCTGCTTAACTTTTCCATGGCTTTCTATTACCTATAGGATAAACCACAACCATAATTGGCATATAGAACCCCATAATAGAGCAGTTACTGAATTCTCAAGCCTCTTATCTTTCTCTACTTTTTTGTTTCCATTCGTCTGAAATTCCCTGCCTCATATATCCTTGCTGATTCCTGTTTGTCCTTTAACACTCAGGTATTATCTCTCCTAAGAAGACTTTTCTGATCCCTATTCCCAGGGATGAATGGGTATCCCTTTTCTGTATTCTCTGTCCTATTGTTCCTGTGACATGTTCAGCTTTGTATCCTGAGAATCCCAGTTCCTGACACACATAATAAGTGCTCAATAAATAGTAGTTGCTCAGTGTTTAATTTTATAAATTCACTGCTGTTACAAAGAACTTTCCTGTCTATTTACTCATATGATCCTTATAATAGCCCTGGAAGATAATAGGGCATATTTTCTCATTTTTCAGATGGTAGAACTAATAAGTGTGGTTAGCTAATAAGTGGAGAATTGATGCTGGAATTTAAATGTTTTGACTCCCAACCCGGTATTTGTGTGTGTGTCTGTCTGTCTGTGTGTGTGTGTGTGTGTATATGTATCTTCATCATGAATCTTTGTAAGATGTCAGCCAAAGAGATGCAATCATGACAGTAGTTAAATTATATGCAGGCTTTAAGAATATAATCATTGTTTTATCATCTAATTGGGCAAAACAATAAAGGTGTTCTTATTTTGAACAAAATTAATAGTATGCTTTAGTGACTTAGGGGGATATAGGAGTATATGCTATAAAATCCTATGAATACTCCCTTCACTCATAAACTGGCATGTTTATACTTTTTCTTGCCAACAAAGTTATCCTAATTGAACATTATTTTTATTTTTTTAAATTGATATATAATAGTTATACATATTTTTAGGAAATTGAACATTTTAAAAGATTAAACTTCATATTACCTTTTGTTTTTCTGTAGCTGATCCTATTTCATGTATAACCTTTTCAGTTGGTAGAGTGTGAAGTGTTGGAGTAACTTATGAAAGGAGGTGGAAGGCAAGAGTAGTTTGTACTCTGTTGTGAAATTCTAGGGTGTGTTTGTCAATATACATCTTTCAAATGCCTGATAGGTACCATAGTCACATATGTCTGCATATATAACTTTACCATTCTTGTAGGTACACAAGACATTTTATGTTTCTTTCTAACAAGAAGAGTAAAAATGAAAACTAATAGGGAAACTCCATTAGATTGAGTTGTCTCACTCTTCTTGAATGTGGTGTGATGATTGATATTTTAAATCCTATGTGGTAGAATTTAATTAAACTAACTTTTGGAATTTCCTTCCAAAAGGTATCACTGGAAGAAAAAAATGCAACTATTATTTATGACCCTAAACTACAGACTCCAAAGACCCTACAGGAAGCTATTGATGACATGGGCTTTGATGCTGTTCTCCATAATCCTGACCCTCTCCCTGTTTTAACTGACACCTTGTTTCTGACTGTTACGGCTTCACTGGCTTTGCCATGGGACCATATCCAAAGCACATTGCTCAAGACCAAGGGTGTGACACACATTAAAATTTACCCTCAGCAAAGAGCTGTAGCAGTGACAATAATCCCTTCTATAGTGAGTGCCAATCAGATAAAAGAGCTAGTTCCAGATCTCAGTTTAGATACTGGAACACTAGAGAAAAAGTCAGGAGCTTGTGAAGATCATAGTATGGCTCAAGCTGGTGAAGTCATGCTGAAGATGAAAGTGGAAGGGATGACCTGCCATTCATGTACTAGCACCATTGAAGGAAAAATTGGGAAACTGCAAGGTGTTCAGCGAATTAAAGGTAATGTGTCTGGTGTTGTTTGATTGTTTTGTAAGGCTTAGGTGTCTGTTTTGATCTTTTAACTTTTTCCTTTCTTCTTAAGCATGAGTTTTGAATCCATGGGAGTAGAGTGCTTGCTGTATCATTGAGGTACAGCATATTCCCAGGATTAATGTCAGGAAAGTAATGATTATAATTAAAGATTACGTAAACCTTGAACTGAAGAAAAGGCAGCTGGGTTGGCAATTCATGGAATTCAGGGTTCTTAACACAACATGACTAGCATACTCTTTACCTCTAATATATTTTACCCAGGCATGGAGAAACTTGGAGACCATAGCTACAGTGGTCCTATCTCTTACTTGTTTCTAGTCTATGCCAATAACATTTTCTGAAAAGAAAAAAAAATTAAGAAAAGATGATGACAAGAATGAGAAAGAAACAATTATTTGTGGTTATTTAGAAAACAGGATGTTTTCTGAAGTAGCCCAGGAATAACTAAATTAATTATGTTTCTTTTTATTAACTAGTCTCCCTGGACAATCAAGAAGCTACCATTGTTTATCAACCTCATCTTATCTCAGTAGAGGAAATGAAAAAGCAGATTGAAGCTATGGGCTTTCCAGCATTTGTCAAAAAGCAGCCCAAGTACCTCAAATTGGGAGCTATTGATGTAGAACGTCTAAAGAACACACCAGTTAAATCCTCAGAAGGTTCACAGCAAAGGAGCCCATCATATACCAATAATTCAACAGCCACTTTCATCATTGATGGCATGCATTGTAAATCATGTGTGTCAAATATTGAAAGTACTTTATCTGCACTCCAATATGTAAGCAGCATAGTAGTTTCTTTAGAGAATAGGTCTGCCATTGTGAAGTATAATGCAAGCTCAGTCACTCCAGAATCCCTGAGAAAAGCAATAGAGGCTGTATCACCGGGGCAATATAGAGTTAGTATCGCAAGTGAAGTTGAGAGTACCTCAAACTCTCCCTCCAGCTCATCTCTTCAGAAGATTCATTTGAATGTAGTTAGCCAGCCTCTGACACAAGAAACTGTGATAAACATTGATGGCATGACTTGTAATTCCTGTGTGCAGTCTATTGAGGGTGTCATATCAAAAAAGCCAGGTGTAAAATCCATACGAGTCTCCCTTGCAAATAGCAATGGGACTGTTGAGTATGATCCTTTACTAACCTCTCCAGAAACCTTGAGAGGAGCAATAGAAGACATGGGATTTGATGCTACCTTGTCAGGTAATTATCATTTTTTCTTTGATTACCCTAATGTTCTTTTACTTCCATTTTGCTGCTGCTTTAGGCATTTATCAATGAGAAATGATTCTTAGGTACTGTAATTCCACTTTTGCAAATAAGTCCTATGGAGGTAGCCAACAGTGTATACAAAGATGCATAAGGATGTTTGTATAATTGCTTATGATATTTCAAAACTGGAAACAATAAATAACTCATGGTACAACTATAACTCATGATGACATGCTATGAAGTCATAAAACATTATGGCATTAAAGATAATTAATGCCACAGGAAGCTGTCTGAGATATTTTGTCAAATGAAAAAAAAAAGCTGAAAAGCTATATATACACTGTGATCAACATTTTATAAAGAAATGTATCTGAATTTATACCGTGTATATATTGTTTGTGTATATGAATAAGATTCCTGGTAGGACATGAACCAAAATTTTAACAGTGATTATCTTTGGGTGGTAGGATAAATGTGATTTTTGTTTCCATTGTGCTTTCCTGGGTTTATAAATTGTTTTTACAATAAGAATGTATGTATGTAGCTATGTATTTATATAATGGGGGAAACCAGTGCTCTTTTAAAAACAAAAGTAATTGAAATAAGTAATAGGATTTTAACTATAATTTTATATTTAGGCATTCAAATTAAACCGACTCCAGAGCTGTCACAAAGTTTTCGTATTTCCTGACAGCTCTTACCTTTGAATTGAAACAAAAGCTGTGTATTCAATGGAATTTAATTATGTGAAATTGTTCTTTTGAACCAGAATTGAACCTGGCCTTGAATTAAACTGGAAAATGCCCAAATGAAAATTTTTGCTTGAAATAACAATTGAAAAGTTTTACAACCAATTTCTAGACAATATAATTAATCTTTGCTATCCTGATTAGAATGAAAGATATCAAATAGTAATATTCCCTTTTTAGACTCACTGAAGCTGAGTAAAAAATTTTACTAAACACATGTCTAAATTGTTATGGTAGATTAATGTCAGTGCGAGAGGACTCAGAGATATACCATTATTAATTTTTAGTTCTTAACTTTTGTATTGATGACAAATGGTAGAAATTATAGCATTCTCACTTTTTAAATTATATTTTAAGTTCTAGGGTACATGTGCACGGTGTGCAGGTTTGTTACATATGTATACATGTGCCATGTTGGTGTGCTGCACCCATTAACTCATCATTTACATTAGGTATATCTCCTAATGCTATCCCTCCCCCCTCCCCGCACCCCACGACAGGCCCCAGTGTGTGATGTTCCCCTTCCTGTGTCCAAGTGTTCTCATTGTGCAATTCCCACCTATGAGTGAAAATTCTCACTTTTAAAAATTGACACATAGTTCACGTACCATAAAATTTGCCCATTTAAGGTACACAACCCAGTGGTTGTTAGTATACTTACAGAGTTTTCCAGCCATCATCACTATATAATTTTAGAACTTTTTTATCACTCCCAAAAGAAATTACATGCCCATTAGCAGTCATTGCCCATTTCTTCTTCCCCTCCCCAAGCTCCTGATAACAACTGTTCTACTTTCTGTCTCTGAATTTGACTATTCTAGGTACCTCATTTAAGTGGAATCATACAACATTTGTCCCTTTTTGCCTGGATTCTTTTATTCAGCATAATGTTTTCAAGGTCCATCCATGTTGTAGTATGTATTAGAACATCACTCATTTTTATTGCTGAATATTATTCCGTTGTATGGATATATCACATTTTTGTTTCTTCATTCACCAGTTGATGGGAATTTGGATTGTCTCCACTCTCTTGCCTATTATGTATAATACTGCTATGAACAATTTGAGTTCAAATTTTTGTATGAACATATGTTTTTATTTCTCCTGGGTATATACCTAGGAGTGGAATTGCTGGGTCATATGGCAACTAAACTTTTTGAGGGACTGCCAGACTGTTTTTCAAAGTAGCTGTGCCATTTTACATTATCATCTGAAATTCTCAGAATCTGGCCAGGTACGGTGGCTCACACCTGTAATCCTAGCACTTTTGGAGGCTGAGGCAGGCAGACCACTTGAGCGCAGAAGTTTGAGACCAGCTTGCGTAACATGATGAAACCCCGTCCCTACAAAAAATACAAAAATCAGCTGGGCATGGTGACACACACCTATAGTACCAGCTACTAAGGAGGCTAAGGTGGGAGGATCGCTTAAGCCTGGAAGTCAAGGCTGCAGTGAGCCTTGATCATGTCACTGTACTCTAGCCTGGGTGACAGAACAAGACCCTGTCTTTAAAAAAGAAATAGATTTTAGATTAGAATCTAATCTAAAAAAATAGATTCTTTTTTTGTTTTTTGTTTTGTTTTGTTTTGTTTTTGAGACAGAATCTTGTTCTGTCGCCCAGGCTAGAGTGCAGTGGCATGATCTCGGCTCACTGCAACCTCCGCCTCCCAGGTTCAAACAATTCTCCTGCCTCAGCTTCCTGAGTAGCTGGGATTACAGGTGCCTGACACCACGCCTGGCTAATTTTTGTATTTTTAGTGGAGATGAGGTGTCGCCATCTTAGTCAGGCTGGTCTCGAACTCCTGACCTCGTGATCCACCGGCCTTTGCCTCCCAAAGTGTTGGGATTACAGGCATGAGCCACCATGCCTGACCTTTAGATTCTTTTGCTCTAAAAATGAGATACATAGTTCTCTATTAGAAAATTCATACAGAACACTAAAATGTTAAAGAGACTCTAGTACCAAAAGCCTGAACAAAGTATGGGAAATCCATAATTGCGAAAGGAAATAATTATGAAACCAGAAGAAAAATTCAAGTTGGAAATAAGTGCAGTTATATCAGGGAGCCATAAAAATAACTAAAATTAGCTTCAGCAAATTTTCGTTTTACCTATCACCACTTAATTTTTTTTTTCTTCTTTTTGAGACAGAGTCTTGCTCTGTCACCCAGGCTGAAGTGCAATGGCGCGATCTTGGCTCACTACAACCTCTGCACCCCGAATTCAAGCGATTCTCCTGCCTCAGTCTCCCAAGTAGCTGGGGTTACAGGTGCGCGCCACCATGCCCAGCTGATTTTTTTGTATTTTTAGTAGAGACAGGGTTTCACCGTGTTGGTAAGGCTAGTCTCAAACTCCTGACCTCTGGTGATCTGCCTGCCTTGGCCTCCCAGAGTGCTGGGATTACAGGCGTGAGCCACCATGTCCGGCCCACTTACATTTTTTAAAATTTTTGAAAATGACAGTGTTTGAAATTATATTGATTCACATTTCACTACTTCATAATGTTGGATTATTTCTCAGAGCTTCTATTAAATTAAAATACTTTGATATGCATAAGGGATTATGTTGTCATTAATGAACACCACATAAATTAGTTTATATCAGTATCACCAAAACAAGTTACTTACGTTGTAATATTCCTATGCCTCTGACATATAGGAACCCAAATATAATCATCTTATATCACATGGTATAAAACCAAAATATTTTTCATGTTCACATATGGTATCTGTCATTACAGTAAGCAAGGGCATCATAAACTTTCAGATGGGACTCAAAAACAGAATTTTTTCTATTCAGTTGGGTTTATATTTTTGCAGCTTACATTTTTACAAGTGTGGTTCACAGGCCAGCAGCACCTGGGACCTTGTTAGAAATCAGACTCTGGCCCACTGCAGACCCAGTAAATCAAATTCTACCTTTTAATTTTAATGAGCTCTCCAGGTAATCCATTTGCACATTAAAATTTGAGAACACTGATCCATATAATGTGATGCATTGACCTTTAAATCTCTAAGTTAAATCTATATTAACTTTGTTTACATAAACAAGTCCAGAAATTTGACTGAAGGCAATAATAATATCAGTCATAACAACATTTCAATCAACAATGGACCACATAGACTATGGTGGTCCCATAAGATTATAATGGAGCATATATAGAAACCTCATATAAGGCATTTGATATTGGCATAGCAGATCAAGCAGGAGAAATGATATTCATTAATGGTGCTGGGACATTTGGTGTTCCATCTGAAAAAAAATATATAAATACAAAGAGCATCTAGCTTTGTGTAAGTACACTCTGTGATGTTCACACAATGATGAAATTGCCTAAAGCATTTTTCAGAACATATTCCCATCATTTAAGTGACTCATGACTGTATAATATTAAATATTATAATTTAAAATAGCTTTTTTTTTTGGTAGGAGAAAAGGCATATAAATTTGTTTGATCATAGTTTTATATGACATGGGAGTCTTCAGAATGAAGACCCAAAGATACAGGAGAAAATGCCCATTTCTGTGCTTAGATTTAACACAATATGGATAGCTAAAATAGCTAGCATTTTATTATTATTATTATTACTATTAGAGACAGAGTTGACACTCTGTCGCCCAGGCTGGAGTGCAATGGCGCGATCTCGGCTCACTGCAACCTCTGCCTCCCAAGTTCAAGCAGTTCTCCTGCATCAGCCTCCCAAGTTGCTGGGATTACAGGTGCATGCCACCATGCCCTATTTTTGTATTTTTAGTAGAGACGGGGTTTCGCCATGTTGGCCAGGCTGGTCTTGAACTCCTGACCTCAGGTGACCCACCTGCCTTGGCCTTCCAAAATGCTGGGATTACAGGTGTGAGCCACCACGCCCAGCCAAAATAGCTAGCATTTTATGAGGGTTTATATAACAGATGTGAGCAGAGTAAAAGCAACTTTTTAATTACCTTAGGTGATCAAACTAGTAAATGGAATTCAGGAGTATTTGATCATTCTCTGGCACCATGTATAGCATCTACCTACTCCTTAGGAACTATGACTGCAGCATGTTCACTAACTTTTTTTTTTTTTGAGACATAATCTCGCTCTGTTGTCCAGGCTGGAGTGCAGTGGCACGATCACGGCTCACTGCAGCCTTGACTTTGGGACTTAAGCTATCTTCCCACCTAAGCCTCTTGAGTAGCTGGGACTATAGGCATGTACCACCACACCCGGCTAACTTTTTTGTATTTTTTGTAGAGATGGAGTCTCACTTTGTTGCCTAGGCTGTTCTCAAACTCCTGGGCTCAAGCAGTCCACCCACCTTGGCCTCCCAAAGTGCTGGGATTACAGGTTTGAGCCACCATGCCTGGCCTCAGTAACTTTTAGCAATGTCTTTTACCTCAACCTACCATTGTTAAGGGCCCCGGGAATCAATTATTCAACAAATGATTACCAGGAGCCAGTTATATGCCCTGCATCTGTTAGGGCTTATAACATACATACTAATGGCCATGATGGGTAGGTAAAAAACCTTGGCATAGTGAATGTCATCATAAAATAATTGATAGAGCTTAGCTACAGTGACCCATATTTTCGGGACACAAGGTTGATATGAAATGATTGCATTCTGTGATTCTGCTAGAGATTAGAGTTTAAGATTTCACCAGAATTGTAACTACCCATTTTTTAACTGTGTCAGTGCTGATCCAGGTCTCACAGTCTACCTCTGCAACCCATTCTCAGACAGAAGGATTGACACATTTTGCCTTTGTATCATACTAGTCCTAGGTGAGCTATAAATCTTAAAAGAGGTACTGAGAGGCCAGACGCAGTGGCTCACACCTGTAATCCCACAACTTTGGGAGGCCGAGGCAAGTGGATCACCTGAGGTCAGGAGTTCAAGACCAGCCTGGCCAACATGGTGAAACCCCGTCTCTACTACAAATGCGAAAATTAGCTGGGCATGGTGGTGGGCGCCTGTAATCCCAGCTACTTGGAAGGGAGGCTGAGGCAGGAGAAACACTTGAACCTGGGAGGCGGAGGTTGCAGTGAGCCGAGATTGCGCCACTGCACTGCAGCTGGGTGACAAGAGCAAGATTCCATCTCAAAAAAA
>NW_012115877.1:1493897-1499013 GCF_000951035.1 Colobus angolensis palliatus | reverse complement strand
TTAATACAAGTGAAAAAGTCAATAGATTCAGAGTCCATATAAAAAAAAAAAAAAAAAAGAGATAGAAAAGTGGGAGATGCCTTTTATCCTGACTATCTATATCATCATTTCCTTAAAGTAAAAAGGCATAATATATGAAGTGTAATCACTAACCAATTAAAGCAATCTAAATACTTGATTAAATTCCTTCCTTTTTGTGCCTTTTTATTTTTGTTTGTTTGTTTGTTTTGAGAAGGAGTCTTGCTCTGTCATGCAGGCTGGAGTGCAGTGGCACAATCTTGGTTCACTGCAACCTCTGCCTCCTGGGTTCAAGCAATTCTCCTGCCTTAGCCTCCCAAGTAGTTGGGATTACAGGCTCACGCCACCATGCTCGGCTAATTTTTGCATTTTTTTAGTAGAGACAGGGTTTCACCATGTTAGCCTGGCTGGTCTCGAACTCCTGACCTTGTGATCCACCTGCCTTGGCCTCCCGAAGTGCTGGGATTACAGGCGTGAGCCACCACGCCCGGCTGTGACTTTTTATTTTTAACTAATTTCAAGCTTACAAAAAACTTCAAGAAGTAGTAGAGAATTCCTGTTTACAAATTTCATGCAGGTTCCACAGTTAATATTTTACATCGCTTATCATTCTCTCTTAATGGACAGATATACATTTATATATATATATATATATATATATATATATATATATATACACACACACATACATACATTTTTTTCTGAACTATTTGAGAGTAAGCTGCAGACATGATGTTTATAATTATTTTAAAGCCATTTTTAGATTATTTATTTATTCTTCACATTACACCAGAGGCTGAACTTCACATCAGTTTTGAGTATCAGATTGGAAATCCTTTCTTGAAATATTTGGAATAGTTTGTAATTGTTGCCTCAAGTGCAGGAAAATCAGCTTTCCTTTGAATTTATTTAAAAATTTAAGTAGTGTTATTACAGCCTGTAGGAAAATTAATTAAAAGAAACCAGGCATTTTATTCATTGTGACCTTTTAACACCCTTGTTGTCTCTGGAGGATGGAGAAGCCTTTGCTTTTTTGCTTGCCACACTCACAGAGTTAAAGGATACAATTTTATGGATCTTTGTTTAGAGGTCATGCTAAGGTAGCTAAAAGGGACTACCTCTATGACTTATTTTAATATAATACTGTACTTCCAGAGTGTGAAAATTGCAGATGGTATTCCAGGTTACCTCTGGTACCTAAAATAATGAAATTGCTCTGGAACAACAGGTAAAGTGATGGACAGAATAAACTTTTTTTTCATTGTCCAAGTTCATAATTAAGTCTCAATAGTAATTATGAGAGAATGAAGGAACCTTCTGGTTGGATTAAAATAATGGTTTTGTTCAAAACCAAAGCGATTTCTTTTTGGCTACTGAGCCTCCTTTTTGTATTTTTGTATTTCTTTGGTTTTTTGTATTTCTTTGTTTTTTTAAAAAACATAACAGCAGTACTATTTGGTAAATTTCACAGTCTATGTTCTAAATAATGTTCTCACAATCTGAATCAGTATCTTTCTAAAGTGATTCAATTAAGACCAGAGATGGGCTAATTAAGGAACACTGTACTGTTCAAAGTGTCCTTTGCTAGAATCATCCAAAATCCAAACCTCAGTGTCATGTGGTGTTCACATGTGATAGACTTGTACACGTACCCCCTGAATCTAAAATAAAAGTTGAAATTATCTTTTTTAAGTGTCCTTTGCTATACTCAGACCTAGGCTGGCAGCACTGCCATCACCTCAGAGCTTGGTGGAAATGGAGAATCTCAGACCCCACCTTAGATGTACTGAGCCAGAACCTGCATTTTAACAAGCCCCCCCAGGTGATTGTATATGCATTCAGATTTAAGAGGCGTTAATATACTTATTTGAGAAGTCTACATTATTCTGTAGGGAAATGGTCAGGCTTTTGTTAAAGTTTCTTCCAAACATGCTCATCTTCAACATCCTGCAAACCAAGTCTTCTGTGCAGGGGTTCCTTTGTGTCCTAGCTAAATAGACATGAGCTGGTGTTTTGTCTAAGGACAAGAATGAACAAATTAGATAGGCTAGCGGAAATTTGCTCTTTTCTTCCTTTTCTCTATGGGGGAGGAGAAAATCTTTGGCTTTTTTTTTTTTTTTTTCAAGTGCAGGGATGTGTTAGAATAATTTCTCCTTTCTTGGGAGGTAATTAATACTGCAATGGATAAACTAAAACAAAATAGCAGAATTTCGGAGACTTCAGGGGAGCTTCTGGGATGATATGAACTTCCACAGTCCATAAATATTCTCCGAATACTCCATTGTGCAAAATAGACTTTTTGCTGACTTATTCCTTGCCTCCTCTTCCACTGTCCACAGACATTTTAAAATTCTAAAATATTATATATGTATGTTAAAAATTCAAAAAATATAGAAGTATAGATAGAGGAAATTTATTCATCTGTCTTTCTATTCCTGCCATTGTTAATAGTTTGGTATGTAACCCCTCAGCCTTCCTTATGCATGTTCTCATCTATGCATACACTAAAAATTTTAAAAAACATATTAGCACACTGCAATGCTGTTTTTGCAAATTTCTTTTTGTTCCACTTAATATATTGTGAATTGCTTCGATGCCAGTATGCCAGTCATCAACATGATGGTAAAATTTCATTATAAAAAAAAGAACTATCCATTAACAAACTACTCTCTCTCTGTGATTGGGAGTGGAGATAATGGCTAGAAGAAAAAAAGTTTTGTTTATTCAGGTAGCTCATATTTTCCTGGGAATTGGGATGGGAAGTATTGACATAGGAAGTCACTGCAGAGAAAAGTGTAGAGATAACTTAATGCTAATGGATAGTAGGAACTTGCTGGTTTTAAAAGAATAGATTGTCAGTGCCTGGAGGTATGGATTGTGAGCGCGAGGCAATGATGCAGTTGAATGATCAATACTGCAAATGAAAAGAATCTTTCCCTTTCCACAGACACGAATGAGCCGTTGGTAGTAATAGCTCAGCCTTCATCCGAAATGCCACTTTTGACTTCAACTAATGAATTTTATACTAAAGGGATGACACCAGTTCAAGACAAGGAGGAAGCAAAGACTTCATCTAAGTGTTACATACAGGTCACTGGCATGACTTGTGCTTCCTGTGTAGCAAACATTGAACGGAATTTAAGACGGGAAGAAGGTGAGACACTCTTGAAGCTTGTTATTTTATGTGCTAGTTTGGGAACTCCATCTTTTTTGTTCTCTTACATGTTTTGTAACTATGTTTATGATTCTTGATATAAGGCCTCATAAAAATTTTCATTTTCAGTAATGTGTGGGACAACCCTGATGTCCTGGAAGCCAGTTTTTGTTAGTGTTTTGTTCCCTTAGATAAAGTTCCTCTCTTGTTTACCTCATGATCACATTTGTATATCTATGAAATTCGTAAAAAGAATGGCAGAAAGAAATACATGAGATTACTGTATTTTATAGATCATGGTTATGTTGGATTTAAAGGAACATAATTTTTTTTTTTTTTTTTTTTGAGACTGAGTCTTGCTGTGTTGCCTAGGCTGGAGTGGAGTGGCGCAATCTCAACTCACTGCAACCTCTGCCTCCCGGGTTTAAGTGATCCTTCTGCCTCAGCCTCCCGAGTAGATGGGACTGCAGGCATGTACCACCACACCTGGCTAATTTTTGTATTTTCAGTAGAGAAGGGATTTCACCATGTCGACCAGGCTGATCTCAAACTCCTGACCTCAGGTGATCCACCCACCTCGGCCTCCCAAAGTGCTGGGATTACAGGCGTGAGCCACCACACCCGGCCCATAAATTTTCTTCTAAAGCTATGCCTAAAACTGACAACTAGAATATTTAAGAGTTTCATTATTACTATACCCAGACCAAGCACCAGACCAAAAACAAGTTTGTTTAGAATTACATTGTTCTCTTTGCTTGTGGTAAAAATGTTCACAAGTTACTTAATATTGTATACAAGTGTTAATTTTAGGCTACAAATCTTAGAAAATGTATACCACAGTTTTTTAAATTCAGTCACATTCAGATGTTTTAGCTTATTAATTTGCACTCATATTTATAGACTTCCCAGTATAGCACAGTAGATTTGTTAACCATAAAGATATGTGATGATGGCCAGGCACGGTGACTCACACCTGTAATCCCAGCACTTTGGGAGGCTGAGGTGGGCAGATCGCCTGAGGTCAGGAATTCAAGACCAGCCTGGCCAACATGGTGAAACCCCATCTGTACTAAAAATGCAAAAATTAACCAGGTGTAGTGCCGCATGCCTGGAGTCCCAGCTACTCGGGAGGCTGAGGCAGGAGAATCGCTTGAACCTGAGAGGCAGAGGTTGCAGTGAGCTGAGAGTGTGCCAGCTACTGCACTCCAGCCTGTGCGACAGGTCAAGACTTCATCTCAAAAAAAAAAAGAAAGAAAAAAAGATATGTGATGAGTTTTCATGAGATCAAAGTCACAGATTTGGTACTTTGGCTGCCCTAGCCCTAGGTGTCTTAATGATACATATGGTTAGTCACAGAGCTAAATAAAGAAGTATGGACTAGTATAAGCTTATCCCCACCATTAAGAACATTACTCAAAATGTGTATAGTAATCACCTCACCTCTTATATTAATATTAAGGGCAGAACATTGTTATAACAAAATGTATGGTATACAGAGCCATCTTCAGTTCAATATTACCTTGTCTGCATTCTATGATTTCTGCTTCAGTTTAGCCTCCATTCTTTCTAACTGGAATGCACTCAAGGCTAAAGCTTCTATTATTCTTTTTTAGATTAATTTAAAAAGAAAAGGAGGGAGGTTGCCAAGCAAATGAAAGCAAAAAGAAGCATTCAAGGTTTCTATTTAATTTAAGAACCAACTATTTTGGGGCAATTCAGAAATAACCTTCTTCATGAGACAAGCAATGCCTATGCCAGTTACAATTTTTTTTAAAGTCTGTTAAGCTGATTCTTCTAATTACTTCCATATTATCCCTTTTACAACCTCTTAGCCCAGTTAGAAATAACTTTAGCCTAGGTGGAGTCACTGCATTCACTTCTTTTTTTGACTAAGTAGCATTGGTCTTCTCTCAATTTAGTCTGCAATATACATATATATAAATG
>NW_012115877.1:1484212-1490202 GCF_000951035.1 Colobus angolensis palliatus | reverse complement strand
TCAAGACCAGCCTGGCCAACATGGTGAAATCCTGTCTCTACTAAAAATACAAAAAATTAGCTAGGCATGGTGGCATGCGCCTGTAATCCCAGATACCCAGGAAACTGAGGCAGGAGAATTGCTTGAACCTGGGAGGCGGAGGTTGCAGTGGGCCAAGGTCATGCCATTGCGCTCCAACCTGGGCAACAACAGTGAAACTCCTTCTCACACACACAAAAGAAAAAAAAAAAGAAAAAAAAGAAAAAAACAATATTGGAGTAGGAAGCGTTTTTCTAAAATATGATACAAAACCGATAAAAGAAAAGATTAATAGATTGATGAATTCAGATACCTAAACATTTCTTCTTGGGAGGAAAACACTGAATGGAAAGTCAAAAGGCAATTAAAATAATTGTATTCATATCATAGATGAAGGTTAATTTTCTTCATATATGAAGAACTTTTATACATCAATAAGACAAATGTCATCAACCCAAAATTTCTTTTTGATGATAAAGGATATGAACTGACAGTTCACAGAAAAGCAAAAACGATACCTCTTAAACATGAAAAGATGTTCAACTTCATTTGTAATGAGTAAAGCAAATTAAAATGGCACTGAAGTACCATTTTCACTTATTGGATTGGTAAAGTTAACAATTTTAACACTGTGTTTTTGATCTCTCATGTATTGCTGGTGGAGTGTACACTGATACAAGCTGCCAACAGAGGAATTTGGCAATATCTGTCAAAGGTGAAATTGCACATAGCCTTTGCCTCACAAGTTCCACTTGTAGAAATTTATCCAACAGACATGTTTGCATATGTATGAAATGATATGTATGCAAAGATGTTCATTATAGTATTGTTTACAATAGCAAAAGATAGGGAAAAACTAAATTTCAGTCATTAGGGACTAAATACATTATGATACATCCATATCATGGGATACTGAGTAGCTATTAAAAAGAATGAAAAAGAATGAGTAGGCTTTTATGTTTTTAAGGATTGAAAAATAATAGCTTCTTTGAAATACCATAAAACGGCCGGGCGCGGTGGCTGAAGCCTGTAATCCCAGCACTTTGGGAGGCCGAGACGGGCGGATCACGAGGTCAGGAGATCGAGACCATCCTGGCTAACACGGTGAAACCCCGTCTCTACTAAAAATACAAAAACTAGCCGGGCGAGGTGGCGGGCGCCTGTAGTCCCAGCTACTCGGGAGGCTGAGGCAGGAGAATGGCGTAAACCCGGGAAGCGGAGCTTGCAGTGAGCTGAGATCTGGCCGCTGCACTCCAGTCCGGGCGACAGAGCGAGACTCCGCCTCAAAAAAAAAAAAAAAAAAAGAAATACCATAAAACTCACCTTTTTAAAGTGTATAACCCAGTGCATTTTAGTATATTCACAGACTTGTGCAACTATCACCACTATCTGATTTCAAAACATTTCCATCCCCATTAAAATAAAACTCATTAGTAGTCATTCTTTAGTCCTAATCTCTTACCTGTACTGGTTCTACTCTCCTACTCTAGGCAACCACTAATCTACTTTGTATTTGTATAGATTTGCCTATTCTGGACATTTCATATAAATGGAATAATATAATATGTGGTCCTTTGTAACCGACTTCTTTTATTTACCATAGTGTATTCATGGTTGATCCGTGTTCTAGCATGTATCATTACTGCATTCCTTTGTATTACCAAATAATATTCTGGTGTATAAATATACTACATTTTGTTGATTTATTCATCAGTTTATGGACAATTGGATTGTTTCCGCTTTATGAATATTGCTGCTATTGTAAGTAATGCTGCTATGAACATTCATGTACAAGTTTTTGTGTGAACTTATGTTTTTAATTCCCTTGGGGATATACCTAGAAGTGGAATTACTAAGTCATCTAGTAACTCTATATTTAGCCTTTCAAAGGACTGCCAGACTTTTTCTAAAGCAGCTGTATCATTTCATATCCCCACCAGCATTGTATTGATATTCCAATTGTTCCATATGCATGTCAACACTTGCTGTTACCTTTTTATTATAGCCATCCCAGTGGAAGTGAACTGGTATCTCATTTTGGTTTTGATTTGCATTTCCCTGATGACTAATGATGTTGAGTATCTCTTCTTGTGCTTATTAGCCTTTCATAAATGTTCTTTGGAGAAACAATTCGAATTTTTGCCTTTTTTTTTTTGAGACGGAGTCTCTCTCTGTCGCCCAGGCTGGAGTGCAATGGGACCATCTCAGCTCACTGCAACCTCTGCTTCCTGGGTTCAAGCGATTTTCCTGCCTTAGCCTCCCTAGTAGCTGGGACTACAGGTGTGTGCCACCATGCCTGGCTAATTTTTGTATTTTTAGTAGAGACAGAGTTTCACCATGTTGGCCAGGCTGGTCTTGAACTCCTGACCTCGATCCACCCACCTGGGCCTCCCAAAGTGCTAGGATTACAGGCATGAGCCACCGTACCTGGCACTGCATTATATTTTAAAAAATGAATAGAAAGAGTTCTTATGATCGTTTGAAGAGTTTTTTAAACTATCTGCAATTTACATAAGTATTGAACTTATGTTTTCGGCATTTGAAAAATCAAATTTTCCCTTTTATTTCTGTTTGCCCATAGATTACATTCAGCTGAAGCAAAAAGATTTTTTCCTACTTTCTCTATACCTTTCCCATATTACTGACACTTCCCCATGAACTGATCACCTGAATTGTTTGATACCAACAAAGCCCAAAATGTAAGCACTTTATATAGAAAAATTAGATTATATTAGGTATTTTGTTTTCTTTTCTTTACCGTGTATACGTTTATCTATTTTTTTAATTTTTAATTTTTGTGAGTATATAGTAGGTGTGTATATTTATAGGGTACATGAGATGTTTTGATACAGACATGCAATGCATAATAATCACATCATGGAAAATGGGGTATCCATCCCTTCAAGCATTTATCCTTTGTGTTATAAACAATTCAGTTATACTCTGTTACTTTTAAATGTACAATTAAATTATGATTGACTATAGTCACACTGTTGTGCTATCAAATACTAGGTCCTATTCATTCTTTTTCTTTGTACCCATTAACCATCCCCACTTCCCCTTATACCCCCCACTATTCTGTTTACTTATTTAAAGCTATTAAATTAATATTTAATCATTTTTTCTTTTTTATCAAACCTCAGACTTGACCTATGGACTGTTGATCACCATTCCCTGCAGGTAGCCATCAAATACCACAGATTCCTAGAAAGAGCTTCTATTTTTGCTATGTAGAATTAATTTTCTTCCTGGCAATGACAGCAATAGCTGGCCTAGAAAAGTGGAATGGTTGTTAAAAAAAGGTTTGCACTAGTGAACAGCATGACTGCCATAAAATGAACTCCTTTTTTTGGTTAACAAGTTGCGTGGGACTTTTTTTCTAGGAATAAGAGCTTTTTAGATTACTGTGTGTCAGACACTAAAACCTGATAATTTAAATAAATGACTATTATTTGATAGTATTATAATGTGTATGTTGATGTATTTTTGGATTCTTTGCTGCAATTATGATTTCATAAGTGCATGAACTCCTTTCTCTATTTTTTTTTTTTTTTTGAGACAGGATCCTACTCCATCACACATGGTGCATTGCAGTGGTATGAACACTGCTTACTGCAGCCTCAACCTCCCAGGCTCAAGTAATCTTCCCACCTCAGCTTCCTGAGTAGCTGAGACCACAGGCATGCACCACCATGCTCAGCTACTTTTTGTATTTTTTTGTAGAGACAGGATTTTGCCATATTGCCCAGGCTGGTGTCGAACTCCTGGACTCAAGCGATCCGCCCTTCTCGGCCTCCCGAAGTTCTGGGATTGCAGGCATGAGCAGTCATGCCCAGCCGAGTCCCTTTCTCTAGTACTCTGTCTTGTTAATTTCTAAAAATGCTTTATATGTACAAGATACAGTCTCAAGCAATTGCAATTCATAGGCCTTATTTGGATCCAAGTCAAACAAAAAACTGTTAAACTAGTAAACAGTTATAAGACAATTGTAAAAATGTGAATACTGCCTGGATATTTGATGATATTGAAGAATTATTTTAGGTGTGAAAATGGTATTTTGGTTTTTAAAAAAGAGTCTGTATTTTTTAGAGGTACATATTTAAATATTTACACATGAAATGATGTGATGTCTGGGACTTGCTTCAGCATAATCTGGGTAGAGGGCAGTGAGTGGTGGGTGTAGGAATGTATGAAATAAGATTAGCCAAGTATTATGAAGCAAGGTGATAGGTACATCAAGTTTATTATGTTCTTATACACACACACACGCACACACACACACACACATAATTGAAAATTTCCATAATAAAAAGTTTAAGAAAAATGAGGCTATCTTTTGGAATAGTTCTAATTGCTTGGGGTCAAGATTGGTATAAAAGTTAAATAATAAATTTCTCCAGATTCACTTTAATCCTTTCATACTTAAGAGAAATCCTTTCATATTTGAGAATACTAAAAGGTAATTATAACATTACTCTTTTTAAAAAGAATGTTACCTGTATTGTTTTTCTTATCAATGCTCTTAGGAATATATTCTATACTTGTGGCCCTGATGGCTGGCAAGGCAGAAGTAAGATATAATCCTACTGTTATACAACCCCCAATGATAGCAGAGTTCATCCGAGAGCTTGGATTTGGAGCCACTGTGATAGAAAATGCTGATGAAGGAGATGGTGTTTTGGAACTTGTTGTAAGTAAGAATTTTTGTGTGATTAATAAAATTTCCAGAAAAAAACTTGGTAAGGTTCAGAGAAGAGTTGTGAAGATAATTAAAAGTGGGGAAAATAAGATATGATTAAAATTAAGGAAACTGGAAAATGGAAGGGTAAGGTATGATTTAATGGTACTCTTCAAGCATGGAATGCAAAAAAGATAATTGTCTTATCTCTATTAACCAAAAAAGAATTGGGTTTGAATGAATAAATGAAAATTAACTTTTAAAATACAGTATGATTCCTATCTAGTAGCATGTAATTGAATAAATTCCAGATGCATTAAAGACTCAAATTTTATAAAGTCTTAAAACCCGGTGTAAGGCATATTGATTTAAAGTGATCACTTTCTCCAACCAGCAAATCGGCTGCTAGGATTCTTTCCTGTGGAAATATGATCATATATGGCTGGGCAGGGTGGCTCACACCTGTAATCCCAGCACTTTGGGAGGCTGAGGTGGGTGGATTACTTGAGGTCAGGAGTTCGAGACCAGCCCGGTCAACATGGTGAAACCCCATCTCTATGAAAAATACAAAAATTAGCCAGGTGTGATGGTGTGCTCCTGTAGTCCCAGCTACTCTGGAGGTTGAGGCATGAGAATCACTTAAACCCAGGTGGCGGAGGTTGCAGTGTGCTGAGATCACACCACTGCACTCCAGCTTGGGTGACAGAATGAGACTTTGTTTTTTTAAAAAAAGGAATATGAACATTCATAAGATTATATTTATTATATAATTTTAAGAGCAAAAATTTAGAACCAATCTATATTAAATGTCCTTTAATAGGGAATGTTTAAATAAATTATGTATAGACATATTGTAGAATACAATACATATGTTGAAAGAGTAAAATAAATCAATATTAACTGCCAAGTAAAGATTTCTAGGACATATTATTTACTTAAGCAAAACAAGTTGCAGTGTAATACTTGTGGCATAATCCCATTTAATAAAAAATGCAAAACTACATGTATATGTGCTTATATATGTATATAAACACCTAGAGAAAGGACTAGTGTATACACATGATTAACAGTGTTTATCTCAGGAAGAGAGTGGGATTGAGGGAGAAGAGCAAAGAGAAACTTGCATCGTTTCAACACTGAAAATTTTATGGCTAGAATGTATTTAAGTTTATTTGTATAATTAGAAAAATTAACCTTGTACCAAAATAAGTTCCAGTTTAAGCAAAAATTTGGATGTAGGCTGGGTGTGTTGGCTCATGCCTGTAATCTCAGCATTTTGGGAGGCCGAGGTGGG
>NW_012115877.1:1474198-1480582 GCF_000951035.1 Colobus angolensis palliatus | reverse complement strand
CTGCCTCAGCCTCCCGAGTAGCTGGGACTGCAGACGCCTGCCACCACGCCCGGCTAATTTTTTTGTATTTTTAGTAGAGATGGCGGTTTTACCGTGCTGCCAGGATGGTCTCGATCTCCTGAACTTATGATCCACCCGCCTCAGCCTCCCAAAGTGCTGGGATTACTGGCGCGAGCCAGCACTCCCGACCATTTTTGCCCATTTTTAATTGGATTGTTTGTCTTTTTATTACTGAGTTGTAAGAATATATATTCTAGATACAAGTCCCTTATCTGATATATGATTTTCAAATATTTTCTCCCATTCTGGTATTGCCTCTTTACTTCCTTGGTGGTGGTGTTTAGAGCACAGAAGTTTTCTGGGTACAGTGTAGGTGCATGTGCATATATTTATGAGGTATATGAGATGTTTTGATACACGCATGCAATGAGTAACAAACACATATAAAATAGGGTATCCATCCCCTCAAGCATTTATCCTTTGTGTTACAGATAATCCATTTATACTCTTTTAGTTATTTTTAAATGTATGATTAAGTTATTATTGACTATATTCATCCTGTTGTGCTATGAAATACTATGTCTTATTCATTCTATTTTTTGTACTCCATCTTGTTTTCTTGAATAAATGCTTCTTAGATTGCTGCAAAGTTGTTTGATTTCCAGATTTCTGGAAAAAGATGGTTCTTACAATTTCTGCCCGTTTTCTCATGTCTTGTACAGAGAGAATTTTAGAGGTCTTACTGCACCATTTGCACTGATATCCCTTCAGTAGATATACTTGAATAAATCCTTCTTAATTGGTGGTATGCCCTTTGGTCAATTTCCAGAGTATTTCAATGGTTGTTTTTTGATACTTTTGTCAGTTTTATCATTGCTTTTTGAGGAAAGGATTTGCTGAGCTCCTCACACAGTCATTCTAGAAGTCATGCCCATCCATCTTAGAATTTAATGCCCAGCTAAACTATAACCCCACTTAAGATATAGGGAAAAATACATTTTTTAGACATAAAAGTCAAAACACTTTTGCCATCCATTAACTTCACTTAAAGTTATACTAGTGGTTATATACTTTAGCAGGATGAAAAAAAATTCCAGAGGGAAGCAAGACTTTGGATACAAGAAACAATAATAAATGTCAAATCCTCTATCACTGAGTAGTAGTGGCAGGAATTGGGAGACTTTTAATGAGATCCTCTTCTATCTGGGACCATATATTTGTTCGATGTGGTATAAAAATGATATCCTAATGATCATATCTAAAGCATACTAGTAGTGCAATTAAGATCTTGTGTGGCAATCCCATGAGTCCTTTTGTGAAAAGTGGTAACTCGGGCTGGGCACAGTGGATCACTTGAGGTCAGGAGTTCGAGACCAGCCTGGCCAACATGGTGAAACCACGTCTCTACAAAAAAGACAAAAAAATTAGCTGGGCATGGTAGAACATGCCTGTAACCCCAGCTACTTAAGAGGCTGAGGCAGGAGATCACTTGAACCTGGGAGGCGGAAGTTGCAGTGAGCCGAGATTGCGCTGCTGTATTCCAGCCTGGGCAACAGAGCAAGAGACTCTGTCTCGAAAAAAAAAAAAAAAAGATAACTCATGTTTAATGGTGGATAAAGTATATTCCTGAAGAACAAATGCTTTGTCTTTAACAGGTGAGAGGAATGACGTGTGCCTCCTGTGTACATAAAATAGAGTCGAGTCTCACAAATCACAGAGGGATCCTGTACTGCTCCGTGGCCTTGGCAACCAACAAAGCACATATTAAATATGACCCAGAAATTATTGGTCCCAGAGATATTATCCATACAATTGAAGTAAGTGCCAAGAATTTATGTTTCTGTGTTCTTACCTATTTAATCAGCATTCCCGTGAATCATTTCTGGTTTGCATCAGATAGGGGCAATGAAAAAAAAAATCTAACTCCTTTGAATACTTCAAACAAGATCTGTCTCAAAATTTAATGTAAATGTGTCTGCATTTTTTTTTTTTTGGTCTTTTTCAGGAAAAGTTAGGCAAAGGTACATTTATACTATTAATCAGGAGCAAACAAGTTAGAACCACAAAACACTCAAAATATTTAGAAAATGAAAATAAAGTATAATTTGTTATAAATAAGATTCATAGTAGTTACTAAGAAAGTGAAGAATCCTGCTTGATGGCTTTTTGTTTGTTAGGTCAAAACAAAAGACCTATTTTTAAGTTAAAGTAAGAAATTTAAAAGACCAAACCCAGCTGGACATGGTGGCTCATGCCTATAATCTCAGCATTTTGGGAGGCCTAGATGGCGGAATCACTTGAGGCCAGGAGTTCAAGAGCATCCTGGGCAACATAGCGAGACCCTATCTCTGCAACAAAAATGAAAATAATTAGCCAAGTGTGGCGCCACGCACCCCCATAGTGTTAGTCACACGAGAAGCAAAGGTAGGAGGATTGCTTAAGCCCAGGAGTTCAAGGTTACCGTGAGAGAGACCCTGTCTGTAAAACAAACAACACAACCCTTTCTTTGTGACAGATTCATTGTGTGTTCTTCAATAAATCTTAAGTGGTAATACATGTGAATGTATTTTAAAAGTTTCAGTATGCTATAGAATTGGTGTTCAAGTGATTTAAAGCATCTTAATAGTTCAATTAAGATCCTATTAGTATAGATGACATTACCATTACCATTTTTGTGAAACTAGTGTTACTGAGTACCTACTATGTGCCGGTTACCAAGACTGCAAAGCTTCAACCCTTAATTGCCACAGCAATGTGGTCATATTCATTTTGGAGGTGAGGAAACCCAGATTAAGAGAAGTTAAGTTACTTACCAGAGTCACATTGCTAGTAACTGTCATAACTGGGATTTGAGCCTAATTACTCTGACTCCAAAGCTCACGCTTGTTCTATTCACTGTGCACTGCCAACAAATGTAAAATGGCAGCATTTCCCCTAGCAGTTGGAAATATAATGTGTATTACTATCTATGGTCAGATAAGTCTTGCTTAGGGGTAGTTTCCTTTTTATACTTTGTTTTATTGGGGAAAATGATTTTTGTTCATGTTCTTTTTCTGATAAAACAAGAATAAATACTGCATATGCAAGGCCTTGAATAATCTATTTAGTATGGTGCTAGCTTTTTTTTTTTTTTTTTTTTTCCTGAGACAGAGTCTCACTCTGTTGCCCGGGCTGGAGTGCAGTAGCGCGATCTCAGCTCACTGCAACCTCTGCCTCCTGGGTTCAAGTAATTCTCCTGCCTCAGCTTCCTGAGTAGCTGGGATTACAGGCGCCTGCCCCTACACCCAGCTAATTTTTTGTATTTTTAGTAGAGACGGGTGCTCTCGAACTCCTGACCTTGTGATTTGCCTGCCTCGGCCTCCCAAAGTGCTGGGATTAGAGGCATGAGCCACCGTGCCCAGCCTGGTGCTAGCTTTTATGGCCTATTAATGAGAACCTCTACTGAGGACAGTTGTACTTGAGTTAAACTGTTATATATAGGATAGATATTAACTAGAATTAAGGAAATACTCACTTCTTTGATGAAAGTTTGGAAATAAAGGCAATCAAGAGCAGGAAGCACATCTTCATCTTTGTATTCCCCAGAGTGACTTGCCCTCAGTAATTGAGCTGTTCTTAATGACAATACCATGGCTTAGAATTTCTGTACACAACGTATGTTCAGTGAAATAATTTTTTCTCATGAATTTCCTTAGAGCTTAGGTTTTGAAGCTTCTTTGGTCAAGAAGGATCGGTCAGCAAGTCACCTAGATCATAAACGAGAAATAAGACAGTAAGTACTTTTAGAGTGTCAGTAAAAAACAGATTTCGACTCCTTATTACAAGTTTAACATCCTTTTTGCATGTCAGTTTTTATAATACCATCCTTATACTGGATGAAATGTTCACAATGTGTGTCTCTCTGTAGTACATAGAATCTTTACCTATTAGCTATTTATGACCATTATTTTTCTTTTTCTATTTTTTCCCATATAAGATGGAGACGGTCTTTTGTTGTGAGTCTGTTTTTTTGTATTCCTGTAATGGGGCTGATGATATATATGATGGTTATGGACCACCACTTTGCAACTCTTCACCATAGTCAAAACATGAGTAAAGAAGAAATGATCAACCTTCATTCTTCTATGTTCCTGGAGCGCCAGATTCTTCCAGGATTGTCCATTATGAATTTGCTGTCCTTTTTATTGTGTGTACCTGTACAGGCAAGTGAATTGTTAGCAAATATATTTGTTAATAATGAAAAATAAGCAAAATTTGGCAGGCAAGGTTTAATTTTCAACTACAAAACTGATGTTAGCCAGAAGTCTGATCATTTTATGCCATATACTTTACAAAAATAATCTTCAACTGGGTACTTATTTAAGTAGATAATAGACACCATTTAACGCCTAAGAAAGAGGTCAAGTTTTTTGGATTTGGTATTTATATCTACTACTGTATATAACGTTATTTTATTTTTAAATTTTTATTTATCTATTTTTTTTTTTTAGAGATGGGGTTTTGCTCTGTCACCCAGGCTGGAATGCAGTGGTACAAGCACAGCTCACTGCAGTCTTCAACTCCTGGGCTCAAGCAGTCCTTCTGCCTCAGCCTTCTGAGTAGCTGGGACTTACAGCCGCTAGCCACTGCACCCAGCTCAATGACTTTATTTTTGTTATTTCTTCCTGGCACTTCAGTTCATTACTTTCTGTATGTTTTGTTTTGTTTTGTTTTGTTTTGTTTACTTGATGTTTTAAACTCTTTTTTCGAGATAAACTTTTACTGAGGAATAGAATACTTCTATCAAATAAATATTTTCCTTTATCTGATCCTTATAAAAGGCAATAATGATTTTAAAAAACATCTTAGTTTCTCTGTTTTAATGAAATAAGCTTTCCAGTTATATTTACCAACAGAAACAGCCAACAGATTTCATAGCTTGTGATATACCACTTAGTTTGAGTTTTGGAAAGATGGGTGAGTTTTATACAAAAAAATCCTCGAAGAAAATGTAATTCCTTTCCTAGTTCCTGTTTTTGCTGGCCTCAGAAAGAAAATTCTGCTTGGTGTGATGGTTCATGCCTGTAATCCCAGCTACTTGGGAGGCTGAGGCAGGAGGGTTGCTTGAGGCCAGGAGTTTGAGATCAGGCTGGGCAACATAGCAAGACCATCTCTAAAAAAAAAAAAAAGGAAGAAACATCTGATTTTCCTTGTATTATGGAATATCCATTGGATCGTAGATGATAGTCCCCACAGGCTTATGCAGCAATTTGAATACCTCCCTCTGCATGTATATCTATTGAAATACAAACATGATTGTTTTGGCTTAATCTCCTTTTAGTGTTTATGGGTTAGCTAAAAGCCAAAGAAAGTGACTATTGATACTTTAAGTTATTGAAATATATGTGAATTTTTAAAAATTCATTGATTATCATTCCTATATTGCAGTTTTTTGGAGGCTGGTACTTCTACATTCAGGCTTATAAAGCACTGAAGCATAAGACAGCAAATATGGACGTACTGATTGTGCTGGCAACCACCATTGCATTTGCCTACTCTTTGGTTATTCTTCTAGTTGCAATGTATGAAAGAGCCAAAGTGAACCCTATTACTTTCTTTGACACACCACCTATGCTGTTTGTGTTTATTGCACTAGGCCGATGGCTGGAACATATAGCAAAGGTAAAGTAAGAAAGGGTGACATTGGTTAAAATCTTGGGTGGATAAATGACCATAGTATTTTTTAGGCCAATCATTGGAAATATATGTTTTTATGTAGTTAACCATTTGCTGAAAGACATATTTTCATTTTGGCAATATTTTAAGTTAAATATCCATTTAGAAGATTTGCCAAATATGGAATTAATACTGTAGATTGTACAGTATGTTTGTTTATTTTAAGAGAGACAAATGAGAAATACTTATCACTTGTTTACTACATCACATTATTAATTGAAAATTGACATGACCACATGGTTTAAAATAATGATAGAAAAAATTCGGGGGGCGGAGCAAGATGGCCGAATAGGAACAGCTCCAGTCTCCAACTCCCAGCACGAGCGACACAGAACACCGGTGATTTCTGCATTTTCAACTGAGGAACTGGGGTCATCTCACTAGGGAGTGCCGGACAATCAGTGCTGGTCAGCTGCTGCAGCCCGACCAGTGAGAGCTGAAGCAGGGCGAGGCATCACCTCACCTGGGAAGTGCAAGGGGGAAAGGAATCCCTTTTCCTAGCCAGGGGAACTGAGACATACAACACCTGGAAAATCGGGTAACTCCCACCCCAATACTGCACTTTAAGCAAACAGGCACACCAGGAGAATATATCCCACACCTGGCCGGGAGGGTCCCACGCCCACGGAGCCTCCCTCCTTGCTAACACAGCAGTCTGCGATCTAACCG
>NW_012115877.1:1473376-1473798 GCF_000951035.1 Colobus angolensis palliatus | reverse complement strand
AAAGTAAGAATCAGACAGGTACACTCGCTGTTCAGCAATGTTCTATCTTCTGCAACCTCTGCTGCTGATACCCAGGCAAACAAGGTCTGCAGTGGACCTCAAGCAATCTCCAACAGACCTACAGCTGAGGGTCGTGACTGTTAGAAGGAAAACTAACAAACAGGAAGGACACCTATACCAAAACCCCATCAGTATGCCACCATCATCAAAGACCTGAGGCAGATAAAGCCACAAACATGGGGAAAGAGCAGGGCAGAAAAACTGGAAATTCAAAAATTCAGAGTGCATCACCCCCTGCAAAGGAGTGAAGCCCATCGCCAGCAACGGATCAAAGCTGTTCAGAGAATGACTTTGACGAGATGAGAGAACGAGGCTTCAGACCATCAAACTTCTCAGAGCTAAAGGAGGAATTACGTACCCAG
>NW_012115877.1:1438994-1469307 GCF_000951035.1 Colobus angolensis palliatus | reverse complement strand
AAGGGGAACATCACACACCGGGGCCTATCATGGGGAGGCGTTAGGGGGGAGTGATTGCATTGGGAGTTATACCTAATATAAATGATGAATTGATGGGTGCTGACGAGTTGATGGGTGCAGGACACCAACATGGCACAAGTATACATATGTAACAAACCTGCACGCTGTGCACATGTACCCTAGAACTTACAGTATAATAAAAAATAAATAAATAAATAAATAAGAAAAAGTTCACCCATATTCCCTTGCTGTAATGTAAATCATTTTCTAATTCCATTCTACATACCTTTCTGTTTTACAGAATTGCAAATGTAGTATTGATGCTACTTTGTACCCTTAACACTGTAAAGTTTTTCCCCATTTTTGCAGTCTAGATAATTATCTAATATTTCTAACTAAGTCTGTCATGTCAGTTTGCTTTAATTTACTAAACCATGCAGGTATTTTTCACCATTAGATTGTTTCTAATTTTTTATTTTTAGATAATCCTGCATTGAACACATTCATGTCTAATAGTCATTTCCATTGAGCTAATATCTTGGAAGACATTACAGAGGATGTGATTACTGGGTTACAGGGCATAAATATTTCTCTGGTTCATGCTACAAGTTGTAACAGTTTTTGCCAGCAGGGGTACGTCAGTGAAGTACTTTTACTACAACTTCACCAGCATTGCATCCCCCCCAAATTCTTGCTAAGTTAATAGACATTAAATGGTATTACAGGGTTACTTTAGTTTGTGTGTCTTCCATTAATGGTGAGGATAAACATTTTTTCATCATCGGATGTTTATATTTCCTTTTGAATGATTTGCCTGTATATGTCCTTTGCCTGTGTGTTTATTGGATTCCTCATGTTTTTCTTATTAATTTATATAATTTCTTCATAAAGATTCCCTAATAATACTTTTAAAAATATTTTGTGTACTTGTAGGCTGGGCATGGTGGCTCATGCCTGTAATCCCAGCACTTTGGGAAGCTGAGGTGGGCGGATCACAAGGTCAGGAGTTTGAGACCAGCCTGGCCAACATCATGAACTCCGTCTCTACTAAAAATACAAAAGTTAGCCAGACATATAATCCCAGCTACTCGGGAGGCTAAGGCAGGAGGATTGCTTGAACCCAGGGGGCAGAGGTTGCGGTGAGCTGAGATCACGCTACTGTACTGCATCCTGGGTAACAGAGTGAGACTCTGTCTCAAAAAAATAAAGAAAGAATAAAATATTTTGTGTACTTTATCTTTTTGAAGTGAAACGTTTTCTAGTGAAACATTTTGAAGTAAAACATTCAAACATTTTGAAGTGAAACATTTTCATATTAATTTTTGAACAAATTAATATTCCTAAAACTGTCTTTTGGGTAAATGCTAAAGATTGTATTTTTATCTTAGTTAAGACCTGAACTTTTTCTTCCTTAGCATTTTCAATGTGTTTGTTTTAATTTATAGGGCAAAACATCAGAGGCTCTTGCAAAGCTAATTTCACTACAAGCTACAGAAGCAACTATTGTAACTCTTGATTCTGATAATATCCTCCTCAGGTATTTATCTTCCCTCTTCTCTTTTTTTAACTTCTTAAGAAAAATTTCAGATATACACAGAAGTAGAAAAAGGACTATCATGAATTCACATAATCTGTCTCCCAGATATAAAAATTATACACATTTTGCCATGCTTCATCTATCCATTTTATCTTTCTTTCTTGTTGCAGTAGTATTAAACCAAATGTCAGTCATATTGTTTTACTGCTAAATATTCTGTATTATCTCTAAAAAGGATATATTCTGCTATAACTATACTACCATATTGTACCTAACAAAATGAACATTAATTCCTTAATGTCACCTAAGACCCAATTCGTATTAATGTTTCTCTTGTTGTCTCCAAAATGTTTTAAGTCTCTTTGCCTGAACTAGAATTCAAACAAGATCCATGCATCATCGCATTTGACTATCACATGACTTATGTTCTTTTAATCTAAAACAGCACCTCCCTTCTTTCTTCTCATTCTCCTTCCTTCCCTCCTCCCCCCAAAACAATGAACTTGTTGAAGAAATAGCCATCAGTTGTTCTGTAGAATATCCCACAATCTGAATTTATCTCTTTGCTTCCTTTTGGTTTCATTTAACTTGTTCTATAACTCCTGTGTTACTTGTAAATTGGAAGATAAAGCTAAAGACTTGATTAGATTTCAATCTTTTGTATATCTCATTTTTATACTCATAAAATTGTTTAGGCAAAGTTACATAATAAATAAAATTTTAGTTAAATGAAACCCATTACATTATTTTTTAAAACTTTCAGTTTTTAATTTAATGACTGTTCAAAAAAATATTTAGAGTGCCTACTTTGTGCTAGCTACTGTGCTGTTCATTAACAGTAAGCAAGACTGACATACTAGTTCCTAGCTTAAATGTTGGTTCTAGCTTCCATTGGTAGTAATTATGGAGCCATAAGCTTGACGTGAACTAAAGAGTTTGCATGGAGAGGTCAGGGTAGGAAGCATATTATAATGGTGCTTTTTATGTTAACTTATATCCAGTGAAGAACAAGTGGATGTGGAACTTGTACAACGTGGAGATATCATTAAGGTAGTTCCAGGAGGCAAATTTCCAGTGGATGGTCGTGTTATTGAAGGGCATTCTATGGTAGATGAGTCCCTCATCACAGGTATGTTCTTTCAAAGGATCATGACCAAAATGTTAAGAAGAGTAGACATGAAAGATGAAGCACTTTTTGTAGAAGCTATGAGTACATAAATTATGAATAAAGAAAATAAGTTCTTTTAAGACTGTATTAAATCAGGTTCCTCAGATTTACTTTATGGCTTTAGTTATGCTATTAGTCCATTTTCACATTGCTATGAAGAAATACCTGAAACTGGGTAATTTATAAAACAAAGAGGTTTAATTGACTCACAGTTCCACATGTCTGGGGAGGCCTCAGGAAACTTGTAATCATGGTGGAGGAGAAGGGGAAGCAAGGACCTTCTTCACAAGGCAGCAGGAGAGAGAAGTGCTAACAGGGGAAATGCCAGATGCTTATAAAACCATAAGGTTTCATGAGAACTCACTATCATGAGAACAACATAGGGGAAACCACCCCCGTGATTCAATCACCTCCCTCCTCGACATGTGGGGATTACAATTTGAGATGAGATTTGGGTGGGGACACAGAGCCAAACCATATCATCCCACCCTTGACCCATCCCAAATGTCATGTCTTTTCACATTTCAAAACCAATCATGCCTTCCCAACAGTCCCCCAAAGTCTTATTTCAGTATTAACTCAAAAGTCCACAATCTAAAGTCTCATCTGAGACAAGTCAAGTCCCTTCCACCTATGAGACTGTAAAATCAAAAACTATTTCCTTCCAAGATACAATGTGGGTACAGGCATTGGATAAATGCTCTCATTCCAAATGGGAGAAATTGGCCAAAACAAAGGGGCTACAGGCCCCATGCAAGTCTAAAATCCATTGGGGCAGTCATTAAATCTTAAAGCTCCAAAATGATCTCCTTTGACTTCATGTCTCACATCCAGGTCATGCTGATGCAATAAGTAGGCTCCCAAGGTCTTGGTCAGATCCACCCCTGTGGTTTTGCAGGGTACAGCCCCCCCAAAATGACTACTTTCACAGGCTGGTGTTGAGTGTCTGTGGCTTTTCCAGGTGCACAGTACAAGCTGTTGGTGAATCTCTACCATTCTTGGTCTGGAGGATGGTGTCCCTCTTCTCACAGCTCCACTAGGCAGTGCCCCATTGGGGACTCTGTGTAGGGGTTCCAAACTCATATTTCCCTTCTGTACTGCCCTAGCAGAGGTTTTCCATGATGGCTCCTCCCCTGCAGCAGACTTCTGCCTGGACATCCAGGCATTTCCATACATCCTCTGAAATCTAGGCAGAGGTTCCCAAACTTCAGTTCTTTACTTCTGTGCACCTGCAGGCCCAACACCACGTGGAAGCTGCCAAGGCTTGGGGCTTGCACTCTCTGAAGCAATGGCCTGAGTTGTACCTTGACCCCTTTTAGCCCTGACTGGAGCTGAAGCTGCTGGGATGCAGGATACCATGTCACTGAGGCTGCACAGAGCATCAGAGGCCCAGGTTCCCAGCCCACAAAATCATTTTTTTTCCTAGGCCTCAGAGCCTGTGATGGGAGGGGCTGCTGCCAAGATCTCTGAGACTTCCTAGAGATGTTTTTCCCATTGTCTTGGTGATTAACATTTGGCTCCTCGTTACTTATGCAAATTTCTGTAGCCAGCTTGAATTTCTCACCAGAAAATGGGTTTTTCTTTTGTATTGCATTGTCAGGCTGCGAATTTTCGAAGCCTTTATGCTCTGCTTCCCTTTTAAACGTAAGTTCCAGTTTCAAACCATCTCTTTGTGAACACATAAAACTGAATGCTTTCAGAATAATGCAGGTCACGTCTTGAATGCTTTGCTGCTTAAAAAATTTCTTCTGCCAGGTATCATAAATCATCTCTCTCAAGTTCACTATTCCACAGATCTCTAGGGTGGGGGCAAAATGCCACCTGTCTCTTTTCTAAAGCATAGCATAAGGGACCTTTACTCCAGTTCCCAATAAGTTCCTCATCTCCATCTGAGACCACCTCAGCCTGAACTTCATTGTTCACATGACTATCAGCATTTTGATCAAAACCATTCAACAAGTTTGGCTAGGTGCAGTGGCTCATGCCTGTAATCCCAGCACTTTTGGGAGGCCGAGGCTGGTGGATCACTTAAGGTCAGGAGTTTGAGACCAGCCTGACTAACATGGTGAAACCCCTTCTCTACTAAAAATATAAAATTAGCTGGGTTTGGTGGAGCATGCCTGTAATGCCAGCTACTTGGGAGGATGAGGCAGAAGAATCACTTGAACTCAAGAAGCAGGGGTGGCAGTGAGCCGAGATTGCGCCATTGCACTCCAGCCTGGGCAAGAAGTGCGAAACTCTGTTACAGAAACAAAAAACAAAAAAAAAGCCAAAACCATTCACCAAATTTCTATGAAGTTCCAAACTTTCCCACATTTTCCTGTCTTTTTCTGAGCCCTCCGAACTGTTCCAGCCGCTGCCCATTACCCAGTTCCAAAGTCGCTTCCACATTTTCAAGTATCTTTATAGCAGTGCCCTACTCCCCGTGGTAACAACTTACTCCATTTACTACATTAGTCAGTTTTCACACTGCTCTAAAGAAATATCCAACACTGGGTAATTTATGAAGGAAGGAAGTTTAATTGATTCACAGTTCTGCATGACTGGGAAGGCCTCAGGAAACTTAAAATCTTGGCAGAAGGTGAAAGGGGCAACGACCTTCTTCATAAGGCAACAGAGAGAAGTGCCAGCAGGGGAAATGCCAGACACTTACAAAACCATTAGATCTCATGAAAACTCACTCATCACAAGAATAGCATGGGGGAAATGGCCCCCCATGACTCAATCACTTCCCTCCCTTGACATGTAGGGATTATAGGTCCCTCTCTCAACATGTGGGGATTACAGTTAGAGATGAAACTTGGGTGGGGACACAGAGCCAAACCATATCAGCTATTGAAGGCTTTTATCACTGGAGATTATTAGCTACTAGAAAGCATAACCAAAGGAAGTTGTCTCAGTTTCCTGTAGACTTGATGGACTTTGGCAGATTTTCCTAGGCAAATACCTATTCTGTCTTTCTGCTGTAAAGACTGGTCTAATCTGAGCTATGATACGAGTCCAGGTTTTCCACATCAGGGTCTACTCTAAGGGAATAAGCCTGGCATAGTTTTAGAAATCTTAGGTAAAATCTGAAGCAGAACCAAAATGATACCTTTCCCATCTCAACTCTCTGATAGTCCTAGAAGAAACTCAATTTATGAACCATGTGGAAGTAATGTAGGACTGTGTGTTTCTTCCTTTATTTTATTTTATTTTATCTTATTTTATTTTGAGACAGGGTCTTACCCTGTCACCCAAGCTGGAGTGCAGTGGCACAATCTCGACTCATGGTATCCTCTGCCTCCTGGGCTCAAACAATCCTCCCACCTCAGCCTCCCGTGTACCTGGGACTACAGGTGCATGCCACCATGCCTGACTAACTTTTGTATTTTTTTGTACAGATGGGATTTTGCCATGTTGCCCAGGCTGGTCTTGAACTGCTGAGCTCAAGCCGTCTGTCTGCCTCAGCCTCCCAAAGTGCTAGGATTACAGGCATGAGCCACTGTGCCCAACGAGACTGTGTGCTTCTCAATAGGGGTGCTATTGCCAGTTTGGATGGGGCAATTCTTAGTTCTGGGGGACTCTCTTACACACTGTAGTACAATTCAGTGTCCCTGACCCTGGCACTGGCACACTAAATCAAAGTAGTAGCACCCCCTTCCCCATCCCGTGCAGTCATGATTACAAACAAAAACTCCCTCCCACATTTCTAAATGTTCCTTGAGAACAGGTTAAGAACCGATGTTCTAGGACTGGGGTGAAACGAAAAGTATCTGCCAACAAGAGCTACCATACAGGTTTTTCCCGTTCAAGGTTTATATTCCTGGCTTTAGCCTAGAATTGATACAAGGAAAAGGGGAAAGCAACTTTTACCTAGGCATTTGTTCAGATTCTATTTTATATCTAGATATTTTTGGCAAGTAACAAATAATGATATGTTTCATGATAGTGATCATTTATGCTCCTTAAATGTATCTCTACTCTCCATACAGGGGAGGCAATGCCTGTGGCTAAGAAACCTGGCAGCACAGTGATTGCTGGTTCCATTAACCAGAATGGGTCACTGCTTATCCGTGCAACTCATGTTGGAGCAGACACAACCCTTTCTCAAATTGTCAAACTTGTGGAAGAGGCACAAACATCAAAGGTAACTTAACTCCCTAGGAGAAACAAACTATTTTCTTTAAAGCCTTCTCAGTATAAATCTTCACCTAGTTTTTACGTTTTCCGATAAAAATTTTAGTTGCATTAATATGGAGTTTGTTTGTTTTTGCTTTGAGACAGGGTCTCACTCTGTTGCCCAGGCTGGAGTGCAGTGGCACCATCATGGCTCACTGTACTTGACCTCCTAAGTTCAAGCAAGCCTTCTGCCTCAGCCTCCCAAGTAGCTGGGACTGTGTGTGGGCACATGCCCCCACACCCAGCTAATTTTAAAAAAATTTTTTTATACAAACAGGGTCTCCCTAAGTTGCCCAGGATGGTGTCAAACTCCTGGACTCAAGCTATCATCCTGCCTTAGTCTCTCAAAGTGTTGGGATTACAGGTGTGAGCCACCACACCAGGCCATTAACATGAAGTTTGTTAAAATATTTCTCTTTGTGCTAACTACTAAATATACTCTGCATTCAGTATCAGAAAAGACTTTGATATTATTGTTGTTATTTTTAATTCTAGGCTCCTATCCAGCAGTTTGCAGACAAACTCAGTGGCTATTTTGTTCCTTTTATTGTTTTTGTTTCCATTGCCACCCTCTTGGTATGGATTGTAATTGGATTTCTGAATTTTGAAATTGTGGAAACCTACTTTCCTGTAAGTGACTTGTAATAACTCTTTACTATATGCAGAACAATTTGTGAGTCTTTTGCATTAGTAATTCAGTGGAAATAACTTTAATAATCACCAGGACCTTTAAAGGTTTGGAGTGGGAGGGTGATAAGAATAATATTTGCATTTTTGTAAATATAAAAGATTTCCTTTTGGAGAAAAATTTTTATTATGACTTGTGATTTTTCAAAAGCAAATACCAAACTTTTACATGTTATGCTTAGTCTCATTTCTGACATGGTTTTGCTTTCACAAAGGACTATAGATATATTGAGGAAACCCTCAGGATTTCAGCTCCGTCATTTACTGTTAATGTGATCTTAGGCTACTTAATTACTCTCTGAGCTTCAGTTTCCTCAACTATAAAGTGAGGTTTTAGTAATACCCATTTTGTGTAACTTAAGATTGTTGTGAAGGTTAAATAAGATAATATATTAGAAATAATTTGTAATTTATGAAATGCTTTACAAATATAGGATATTATTAGTGTCTGCTCATCTAGTTCTCTGATGCTCTCTATGGTGTTGTAAAGTGGTAAAGTAGTAGAACTGGACTGTGCCTCAAATTAGATATATAAACTTTAAGTCATGTAACTTTTACTATCCTCAGTTCTCTTATCTGTAAAATAGGGAAAATAATACCTAAGATACAGGATTGGAATTAGTATAGGTGAAAGCATCTAACATATTGACAGATGCAGGTGACAGCCAAGGGTCCCCCAGTGAAACCCCTGAAGGTTGAAAACCTTTAAGCCTAAAACATCCTGAAGGTTGAAAAACCAGACTACTGGTCCCAGATGAAGCCTGCCCTAACCCCCAACGCCCCACTGATTCTTTCTAAATAATGTCCACCTACGCACTGGGAGGATGGGGTAGGGCCCCGGGAAGTTCACCCCGTTTGTATAGGGGAGGAGTCTGGCCTGTCCTGTTCCTGGGTAGTACCTGGGGTTCAGTCGGTGAGGTGGAGAGCCTGTTAACAGGACTCAATCTCATTTTGCCGAGTTGTTTTTCCTTTTTCCGTTTTGGCCAACAAATTCCCTTCCCCCTCACCCTTCAAAGTGTCTGCAAACCTAATCTTTCCTGGCCGTGTGACACGCATCTGTTCTTTTTCTACAACAACATGTGTACATCTATGAAGTTTATGGAAGCATAAGCCTAGAAATCTATGAAAGCCCCTTCCAGCTGTGTTTCTATATCGATCTGTAACTCTTGGATGAATATTGAAGTATTTGAGAACTTAATAAGAACCTAACACTGTAAAACTATTACTGATAAGAGCTGCAGTGAGCCATGATTGCACTACTGTACTACAGCCAGGGCAACAGAGCAAGACTCCTACTCACAGTAAATAAAGTCTTAGTTTGTTGTGTTTATTTATTTTATTTTTTATTCAGGAGGTACATGTGCAGGTTTGTGTTTGTTTGTTTGTTATTTATTGAGACAGAGTCTTGCTCTGTCACCCGGGCTGGAGTGCAGTGGCACGATCTCAGCTCACTGCAACTTCCACCTCCCAGGTTTAAATGATTCTCATACCTCAGCCTCCCGAGTAGCTGGGATTACGGGCTTATGCCACAATGCCCGGCTAATTTTTGTATTTTTAGTAGAGATGGGGTTTCGCCATATTGGTCAGGCTGATCTCAAATTCCTGACCTCAGGTGATCCACCTGCCTCGGCCTCCCAGAGTGCTGGGATAACAGGCATGATCCACCGTGCCCGGCCCATGGGTATATTGTTTATTACATGGGTATATTGGGTGATGCTGGGGTTTAGGCTTATGGTGACCCCATATCCCAAACAGTGAACACAGTACTCAATAAGTAGTTTTTCATCCCTTGCCCCCCTCCCTTCTTCTCACCTTTTGGAGGCCCCACTGCTCATTGATTCCATCTTTATGTCCATGTGTAGCCATTGTTTAGCTCCCGCTTGTAAGTGAGAATATGCAGTATTTGATTTTCTGTTCCTACGTTAAGTCACTTAGGATAATGGCCTCCAGCTTTCACCCATGCTATGCAAAGGACATGATTTCATTCTTTTTTTATGGCTGCATAGTATTCCATGGTGTATATGTACCACGTTTCCTTTATCCAGTCCATCAATGATGGGCACCTGGGTGACTCCAAGTCTTTGCTATTGTGAAGAGTGCTGTGATAAACACACACGTGCAGTTGTCTTTTTGATAAAACAATTTAAAATAAATAAAGGAAAATCCTTTGAGTAGATATCCAGTAGTGGGATTGCTGGATTGGATGGTAATTCTATTTTAAGTTCTTGGAGAAATCTCCAGACTGTTTTCCATAGAGGTTGAACTGATTTACATTCCCACCAACAGTATATAAGTATTCCCTTTTCTCTGCATCATTGCCAATGTCTGTTATTTTTTGACTTTTTAATTATAGCCATTCTGACTGGTGTGAAGGGGTATTTCATTGTGGTTTTAATTTGCATTTCCCTGATGATTAGTGATGTTGAGTAGTTTTTCATGTGTGTTTTGATAACTTGTATGTCTTCTTTTGAGAAGTGTCTATTTATGCCCTTTGCCCACTTTTAAATAGGGTTGTTTTATCCTTATTGATTTGTTTAAGTTTCATATAGAGCCTAGATATTAGTCCTTTGTTGGATGCATACTTAGGAAATATTTTCTCCCGTTCTGTACGTTCTGTTTATTCTGTTGATTGTTTCTTTTGTTGTGTAGAAGCTCTTTAGTTTAATTAAATCTCCTTTATTAATTTTTGTTTTTGTTGCAATTGCTTTTGAGGTCTTAGTCATAAATTCTTTCCTTAGGATAATGTCCAGAAGAGTTTTTCCTAGGTTTTCTTGGGGTTTTTATAGTTTGAGTTTTTACATTTAAGTCTTCAATCTGTCCTTAGTTAATTTTTATATATGGTGAGAGATATGAGTACAGTTTCATTCGTCTGCACATGGCTAGGTAGTTTTCCCAGCACCATATATTGAATAGGGTGTCCTTTCCCCATAGTTTGTTTTTGTCAACTTTGTTGAAGATCAGTTGGTTGTAGGTGTGTGGCTTTATTTCTGGGCTCTATTTTGTTCAATTGATTTACATGTCTATTTTTGTATCAATACCATGCTGTTTTGATTACTATAGCCTTTTAGTATAATTTGAAGTCTGGTAATGTGATGCCTCTAGTTTTATTCTTTTTGCTTAGGATTGCTTCGGCTATTTAGGTTCTTTTTCCATATGAAATTTAGGATTGCTTTTTAAACTCTGTGACAGAAGACAGTAGTAGTTTTATAGGAACTGTGTTCAATCTATAGATTGCTTTGGACAGTATGGTGGTTAGGGTTAGACACGGAGAGAAGATCATCTCCTGCCAAACCCTTCCCCCACACCTACAGTGCTACAGATGCAGCAGTGGTATTTCCCACCAGGAGCCAGCTAACGCACACTTGGACAAAGCATATTTCATGCTTTACATGGTGGCTCCAGCCCTACTGCAAGTGAGTCACATGCTGCTTGGGCTTTATCCAAGGGCAAGGCTCAACTTCTTCTCCCGACAGAGTAGCACTGTCCCAGCAAGGAGGGACAGACAAATCACTGAGTTGCCTGCTTTGGTCTGTCTTTGGGAAAAGACTAACCCAAACCCATTTTAGTGGTAGCTATCAGAGGGGCATACTCATGGGAACCAAAGGACAAAGTCCTTATGAAATGAAGGTCAGGAGCCCTGCAACAAGGGCACAAAAGAGAAGCTGATCATGTTCTTGCCAGCGCAGGGTCAGGAATGGGAGTGCACCCTAATGTAATCTCTTCCCACCATCCCTGCATCAGGGCAGGTACTTCCACCTGACACCAACCTACCTGCTGTCTCTTACTCTTGAATGTCATCTACTGGTCTGTATCCTGAACTACATCATAAAATTTAAAATCTGCTAACAGAAAGGCTTAGTTCTAGCCCTTAAGATAAGTCCATAGGGACCTCTGCACCCTAAACCCTACAGGAGATTGTCAGCTCTAATGGCTAATACCTCACTACAAAAAGCAGCATCTGAGAAAGCTACGGCATGGAAGCTATTCACAACCAAGGAACCTGTACAGCACCTTGGCCCCCTAAAAGCACCAAAAACAAAGCTAAATGATCATACACAACATGCACCACAGTAAAGCACCCAAAGGAAAAAAAAGAAGGAAAGACAAAGTCCCATGGAAATGATAGCAAATTCAAAAATAGGAAGCAAAAGTTCCCTTGGATGAGAAAGAATTAGTGCAAGAACTCCAGCAGTACAAAAAGTGTTTTCACAACACCAAAGGATTGTAATAGCTCTCTAGCAATGGCTCCTAAGCAGACTGAAATGTCTGGAATGACAGATAAGTAATTTAAAATATGGATTGCAAGGAAACCTCAATGAGATCCAGATGAAAGTTGAAATCCAGTATATAGAAACCAGAAAAACGATTCAGGATATGCAAGATGAGGTAGCCATATTAAGAAAAAAATAAAAAAAAATGGAACTGTTGGAACTGAAAAATTCACTAAAGGAATTTCAAATCCAGAGAACTCCTGCAAAACATTATAGAAGATGACCATCCCCAAGGCACACAGGCATTAGAACATTCAAAGTCAATGCAAAAGAAAAAAATCTTAAAGGCAGCTACAGAAAAGGGCCAAATTACCTACAGAGCAAAACCCATCAGGCTAACCACAGACTTCTCAGTGGAAATGTTACAAAGCTGGAAGTGATTGGAAACCTATTTTTAGTTTCCCTAAAGAAAAAAAAAAATTGACAATCAGGAATTTCATATACTGCCAAATTAAGCTTCATACATGGAGTAGAAACAAAGTCTTCCCCCAGACAAGCAAACAGTAAGGAAATTCATCACCACCAGACCAGAGCTATAAGAAATGTTCAGAGGAGTTCTGAACATGGAAACAAAAGAATGTTACTTGCTACCACAAAAACATGTATAAATACAAAGCTCACAGACCCTATAAAGCAATTACACAATTGAGACTACAAAGAAACTAGCAAACACCACCATGAGGAACAAAACCTCATATATCAATATTAAACTTGAATGTAAATGGCCTAAATACTCCACTTAAAAGACATAGATAGAGTGGCAAATTGGAATAAAAAAACAAGATCCATCCTTTTGCTGTCATCAAGAGACCCATCTCACTGGTAATAACTCATAGGCTCAAGGTGAAGGGATGGAGAAAGATCTGTCATGCAAATGGAAAACAGAGAGCAGGGGTTGCTATTCTTGTGTTACATAAAACAGAGTTTAAACCAACAATAGTTTTTAAAAAGGCAAAGAAGGGCACTACAAAATGATAAAGGTCTCAATTCAACAAGAAGATTTAACTATCTTAAATACATATGCACCCAACGTTGGAGCATCTAGATTTACAAAACAAATACTGCTAGACCTACAAAAAGAGGTAGACTGCCATACAATAATAGTGGAGGACTTCAGTACCCCCCTGACAGCACTAGAGAGATCATCAAGGACAAAAATTAGCAAAGAAATTCTGCACTTATATTGGATTCTCAACCAAGTGGACCCAATAGATAGCTACAGAATACTCCACTCAATAATCACAGAATATACATTATTCTTATATGAACATAGAACATTCCCTAACATTGACCATAGGCTTGGTCATAAAGCAAGTCTCAATAAATTAAAAAACAACTAGATCAGATCAGGCATCTTCCTACACTACAGTGGAATAAAATTAGAAATCAATACCAAGAGGAACTCTAAAAGCCACGCAAGTACAGGGAGACTAAACAACCAACTCCTGAATAAATTTTGGGTAAACAATGAAGGTAATGCATTTCTCCCAGGTGTGGTGGCTCATGCCTGTAATCCCAGCACTTTGGGAGGCCAAGACAGGTGGATCACCTGAGGTCGGCAGTTCAAGACCAGCCTGGCCAACATGGTGAAACCCTGTCTCTACTAAAAATACAAAAATTAGCTGGGCATGGTGGCGCATGCCTGTAATCCCAGCTACTTGGGAGGCTGAGGCAGAAGAATCACTTGAACCCAGGAGGTGGAGGTTTCACTGAGCCTAGATTGCGCCATTGCACTGCAGCCTGGGCAACAAGAGCAAAACTCAGTCTCGAAAAAAAAAAATTATCTCTATTCCTGATGACATGATTCTATACCTAGAAAACCATAAAGATTTCTCCAAAAGACTCCCAGACCAGATAAACTACTTCAGTAAAGTTTCAGGATGTAAAATCAACATACAAAAATTATTAACATTTCTATACACCAACAGTGTCCAACTTGAGAACCAAATCAAGAACTCAATCCCATTTACAATAGTCACACACAGAACATACCTAGGAATACATTTAACCAAGGAGGTGAAAGATCTCTACAAAGAGAACCATAAAAAACTGATGAGAGAAACTGAAGAGGACACAAACAAATGGAAAAATATTCCATGCCCATGGATTGGAAGCATTAATATTATTAAAACTACCATACTGTCCAAAGCAATCTATAGATTCAACACAATTCCTATAAAACTAATGTCCTCTGTCACAGAATTTAAAAAGCAATCCTAAAATTAATATGGAAAAAGAATCTAAATAGCTGAAGCAATCCTAAGCAAAAAGAATAAAACTAGAGGCATCACATTACCTGACTTCAAATTATACTAAAAGGCTATAGTAATCAAAACAGCATGGTACTGATACAAAAATAGACATGTAAATCAATTGAACAAAATAGAGAACCCAGAAATAAAGCCACACACCTACAACCAACTGATCTTCAACAAAGTTGACAAAAACAAACAATGGGGAAAGGACACCGTATTCAATATATGGTATTATTATATGAGATTACAGACATGAGCCACCATGTCCAGCCCATTACTGTAATATTAAAAAGTTTCTTTAAATGATTCATGTCTGTTTAGTACACACTGAACAAAAGGATTGTCGAGAATTTTTTTTTTTTTGAGACAGGGTCTCACTCTGTTGCCCCAGCAATAGTGCAGTGGTGCAATCATGGCGCACTGTAATCTCAACTTCTGGGCTTAAGCGATTCTCTTACCTTAGCCTCCTGAGTAGCTGTGACTACAGGCATGCACCACCATCCCTGGCTAATGTTTTGTGTTTTTTTTTTTTTTGAGATCAAGTTTTCCTCTTGACGCCCAGGCTGGAGTGCAGTGGCATGATCTCGGCTCACTGCAACCTCTGCCTTCCAGGTTCAAGCAATTCTTGTGCCTCAGCCTCCCAAGTAGCTGGGATTACAGGCATGTGTCACCATGCCCAGCTAATTTTTGCATTTTTAATAGAGATGAGGTTTCACCATGTTGGCCAGGCAGGTCTTGAACTCCTGACCTCAGGTGATCCACCCGCCTTGGCCTCCCAAAGTGCTGGGATTACAGGCGTGAGCCACCATGCCCGGCCATGCCTGATTAAAAAAAAATTTTTTTTGTAGAGATGAGGTCTTACCATGTTGCCCAGGATGGTCTCAAACTTCTGGCCTCAAATGATCCTCCTGCCTTAGCCTCCAGAAGCACTGGGATTACAGATATGAGCCAGTGCACAGGCCGGCAAGTAGCTTGGAATGTGTTTCCTTCAGGAATTTTTCTCATGAGTTCAGGATGTCTTAGATTTCTTCTAAAACTACCAATTATATTTTTCCCACATGAGCGAACACTGAACGTCACTAAGAGTTTAATTAGCAGATATAGTTGGTTTACATTGTTATGTCCAAAAGGATTTTGTTGAAATATGACTAAGGTCCCTTTGCATGCCATGTGATTCTTTTTCATTGTCTTTCAAGAATAGTGTGAAAGGCAGATTTATGATTTTACTATACAGAGATTGAGACTTCTGTTTATTCAGTATCAAATTTTTTGAAAATTATGTTTCACATTTGCAGCTATTTCTGAAGATCTATAATAAAAACATTCATTTTCAATATGGAGCCCTTATATTCAGTCCATAGTTTGTAATTCTAGAATCTCAGTATGTCCTAATTTCTTATGTTCATAAAAGAAAGAAAGTGTTTTCTTACCTGTAACTAAAAAATATATGTAGGTAGCTAGGTAGGATATGTCACTTTTTAAATTGTGGTTTTATTTAAATAGTGTTTTGTTTCTTTTGTTTTGTACAGCTCTAAATTAATAACGAAAATTTATGCCTTTCTTCTAAAGGGCTACAATAGAAGTATCTCCCGAACAGAAACGATAATACGATTTGCTTTCCAAGCCTCTATCACAGTTCTGTGTATTGCATGTCCCTGTTCACTGGGACTGGCCACTCCAACTGCTGTGATGGTGGGTACAGGAGTAGGTGCTCAAAATGGCATATTAATAAAAGGTGGAGAGCCATTGGAGATGGCTCATAAGGTAAGACAGTCCCCAGAACTAAAACTTGTCCCACCAAATTACCAGTATCACCCCTCTTGAGAAACACATACTCCTAAATTATTTCTCTGTGGTCCATGAGCTGAGTTGCTTCTAGGACTATCCAGAGATTTGAGGCAGGAAAGGTGTTATTTTGGTTCTGCTCCAGATTGGCCTTAGTTACCTAAGATCCCTAAAACTACTCCAGGCCTATTCTATTAGAACAGACCCTAATATGGAAAACCTGGACTCCTATCCTAGCTCAGACTAGACTAGTCTTTATGGCAGAAAGACAGAATAGGTATTTGCCCAGGAAAATTTGCCAAACTCTAGCAGCCTTCTTATTTGTGTGTGACTTGTTTTCTTTACTGGGACCTTCAATTACAGTGCCGTTTCTTTGCCTTTGCTGCCACCAGCCGACAGTTTGCAGCTATGACTTTAGGAATGTAATCCTATCTCTGATCTCATATTATGCTTTCCATAATCATCTCAAGGCTACATGACTTCAACTAAAACCATGTTTCTACTAGTATGTTCTTATTATGAGGATGTAAGCTATATACATAGGTATGTAGTAAACATAGAACATATCTTAGAACAAATCTGGAAACTCACCTAGCCAGAGAATGCAGGCTAGTAATTTTTATAGACATTTAAAAATTTGATATAATTTCAAAATTAAAAGTTGCAAGACTAGCCTGGTGCAGTGGCTCATGCCTGTAATCCCAGCACTTTGGGAGGCTGAGGCAGGCGGATCACGAGGTCTGACCAGCCTGACCAACATGGTGAAACCCCATCTCTACTAAAAATAAAAAAATTAGCTGGGCAAGGTAGCATGCCTGTAATCCCAACTACTCAGGAGACTGAGGCAGGAGAATCGCTTGAACCCGGGAGGCGGGGGTTGCAGTGAGCCGAGATAGCTATTTTTTCCCCTGTCCAGAATCATACTTTGTTGGTTTATTTTTTCTTTCTTTCTTTCTTTTTTTTTTTTTTTTGAGATGAAGTCTCGCTCTGTGGCCCAGGCTGGAGTGCAGTGGTGCGATCTCGGCTTACTGCAACCTCCACCCACCAAGTTCCAACGATTCTCCTGCCTCAGCCTCCCGAGTAGCTGGGATTACAGGCATGCACCACCATGCCCAGCTAACTTTTTATTATTGGTAGAGATGGGGTTTCACCATGTTGGCCAGGCTGGTCTCGATCTCCTGACCTCAGGTGATCCGTCCACCTCGGCCTCTGGAAGTGCTGGTATTATAGGCTTGAACCACTGCACCTGGCCATTTACCTTTATTATAATCATTTCCCTACTGCCTAGATTTTCCCATCAGATCTATAATTCATTAGTATTGAAAGCCTTTTCTTTTTTACCTTGAGGCACCAGAGGCGTCTCTTAATTACCTGTTAACAGTCGACCCTTAAAAATTAGCTCTGGTTGTTTAACATATATTCACAGTCATTCAGTATGAACAAACAGTTCAACATTGGCAGAGGAGAGCTATTATGTGTAACTAAGAGTATTTCTTCTTTTATTTTCCCAAAGACCATCAGTTTTTTAAGTCAAAGTAAGTCAAAGGTCAGTTTACTAAGAAACTAAATAGTCATCTGTTTGTCAAAACAGACCTTTTTCTTATTTCTGGAAAGGTAATGTGGAGGATCATCAAGTCATTGTATCTTAATTTTCTTACAGGTAAAGGTAGTGGTATTTGATAAGACTGGAACCATTACTCATGGAACCCCAGTAGTGAATCAAGTAAAGCTTCTAACGGAAAGTAACAGAATATCACACCATAAAATCTTGGCCATTGTGGGAACTGCTGAAAGTAACAGTGAACACCCTCTAGGAGCAGCCATAACCAAATACTGCAGACAGGTACATTTTTTCCTCTTGTTTATTAATGTAGTCATCTCCTGTAGGAATTCCCCGGATCAAATCCAGACTGGTGTTTGATTTGCATATATAGTTGGTATGAAACTAAAAAGACTTGTATTTTCTCATTTAATTGTATGTAACTCATTTCTTCATACAGACAAGTATACAGATGAAAACAAATGAACTATAATCCTATCACACAGATAACTCCTGTTGACAAAAAAATTAAAATAGAAGTTATACATATTTGTGGTAGGACAATTCAGAGAGTTCAGAGAATTACATATTGAAAATTGTAAACCTCATTCCCTGCCCCCTTCCATAATTCCTTTCTCCAAAGTTTAACAACTGTTAACCTATTAAGTCTTTTAAAATGACAGCTTTATTGAAATATAATTCATGTACTATAAAGTTCACATTTTTAAAGTGCACAATTCAAGAATTTTAGTATAGTCATAAAGGTGTGCATCTGTTAACAGTTTTTAATGCATATAGCCACATATATGTATTTATCATATTTTAAACTTTATACAGAAAGGTCATACAATGATCAATCTTTGTTACCTTGCTTTTTTATTTTATTAAGTGAATTTTCCTATCAGGAAATGCAGATCTGCCTCATTGTTTTTAATGGCTATATTGTACTCTATAATGTGATTGTTTGGTTTTTTTGGCTTTTACAGTATACACTCAACATCCTTATCAGTTTTTGCAAGTCTGTCTCTACATTAAATGCCTATCAATGCAATTGCTAAGTCAAAGGATGTATGCAGTTAAATTTTGATGAATCTTACCAATACCCATATAATGAGGATTACCAATACCCATGAGGGGTTATACCAATTTATACCTGCACCAAAAGTTATGAGTGCTCATTTCCCCACATTCTTACTGACACTTTATTTTTATTTTCTCAATGTACTGGGTGAAAAAGTATTTACTTGATGGTTTGCTTTGCATTTCCTTAATTATGAATAAGGTTGAGCATCTTTTCATATATTTATTGGCCATTTGAATTTCTTTTCCTCTAACCTGTTTGTATCCATGACCTATTTATCCACAGAATTGTTTGTCTTTTTCTTATTCATTTGCATGAGTTCTTTATGAATTGTCTCACACTAATTTTACACTTAAAATGTGGCAGTTTCTACCATTGGTGTTGCCATTTATTTATTTGTTCTTTCCCTTTTACCTATTACCTGTTACTGACCTGGCTTCCTTACACCAAAATCAAACAGCAGAGAGGATGAAGCTATAAAGAGCTAGGAAACAATGAGGGCCCCCAGAACTTTTCGGCTTACTAAAGACGTAGACTAGAGAGCAGATGGAGAGCCTCTGGTAACTAAAGGCCATATACTTTGTTACCCTTTGTTGCCCTGTATTGAATAGAAAACCTGACTTGACTATAGAATTAAAATTTTAATTTGTAATTATCTACTGGAAAGAGCAGAGAATACTGATAAGCTTTTCATGTTTTCTATAAATTTTAGAGAGTGGGATTAAAACAAGGAATTTTTTTTTTTTTTTTTTTTGAGACAGAGTCTCTCTCTGTCACCCAGGCTGGAGTGCGATAGCGCAATCTCGGCTCATTGCAACTTCCACCTCCTGGGTTCAAGCGATTCTCCCACCTCAGCCTTCCTAGTAGCTGAGATTACAGGTGTGCACCACCACACCTGGCTAATTTTTTTTGTACTTTTAGTAGAGACAGGGTTTCACCATGTTGGCCAGCCTGGTCCCAAATTCTTGACCTCAGGTAATCTGCCCACCTTGGCTTCCTAGCCGGCTTCTTTGGCTGGAATTACAGGTGTGAGCCACTGCGCCTGGCCAAAACAAAGATTTTGAAGCACTTCTGTAACTTTGAATATTATGTTTCATGCTCTATTCCTTTGTCCTTATCAAAATCCAGTCAAGTAGGCAATAAGTGACAATTTTATTATAAACATTCAGAATTAACTTGGTGTTATCTTTTATTGTCCTAATAAATGACCTTGCATTATCAGAACAGTAGAGGAAATCCTTTTGTTTCTGTTTGTTAGGAACTGGACACTGAAACCTTGGGTACCTGCATAGATTTCCAGGTTGTGCCAGGCTGTGGTATTAGCTGTAAAGTCACCAATATTGAAGGCTTGCTACATAAGAATAACTGGAATATAGAGGACAATAATATTAAAAATGCATCCCTGGTTCAAATTGATGCCAGTAATGAACAGTCATCAACTTCGTCTTCCATGATTATTGATGCCCAGATCTCAAGTAAGCTAATTTTCTTTGTAGTACCAATTATGGGGCAATTGTGAACATATGGCTAACTTTGTAACGCTGAACTGTTATAGAAGAAACAAAAATTGGCATCATAATTTCATGTCCTCAAGTCAGTTTTACCCTATGCCTTCTGATCATTCAAATTAGTCAAGAACATTTCCCAACTGTGGTCATTAACACCACCATAGGGTGATGAAGTCTAGCCTCAGCTGATTATCCGTGATCATTCTTTTCTCACTACAACTACTCCAAACCTTTTCTATCTTTCACAAGATCCTGTGACCCTCTCCGTTGTCCCCTCTGCAAATTATCTTATTTTTTATATAGAAAATTATGGTTCTTGGTCATGTGTTCTACGTATTTTTGCCCAGAATCATTCCTTTTTTCAGAGAAAGCAGTATCCTTCATCTTGCCTGATGAATCCCTTCATCTAGATCCCACCCTCTCTTGATTCATCAGGGACCTCCCTCTTTCTGTTAGGTCTCCTTGCTTCTTCATTTTTCATCTCTTTCTGTTTTAGTTTCTTCTCCTAAACATATAAATATTTCTTCCATCAAAATCACTATATTCCCATCTAGATTTTGTCCTTTCCCATCTATATTCCCATATAGATTCTGTCTTTTTCTTTTATATCAAATTTCTAGAAAGGGTAATCTAGGTTTGTTGAATTCACTTACTCCACAGTCAGGCCTCAGTTCATTGCAGTCTGGCTTCTCCCCCATCCACACTACTGAATCCATTCTTTCTAAGTTAACTGATGACTGTTGACCTCAGTGCTCTCTCCAGTGGTCACTTTTCAGTCCTCATCCTGCACGACCTCATTAAGATATTTGACAATGTTGACCATCCCTTCCTTCCTAAGGGATGATTCCATGACCCTGCTTTGTTTAGATTCTCCTCTCACCTCCCTGGCTGTTCCTTTTTTTTTCTTTTTTTTCAAAAAGGGGTCTTGCTCTGTCACCCAGGCTGGAGTGCAGTGGTGCGATCTCAGCTCACTGCAACCTCTGCCTCCTGGGTTCAAGCAGTTCTCCTGCCTCAGCCCCCAAGAAGCTGGGATTACAAGTGCGTGCCGCCACGCCTGGCTAATTTTTTGTATTTTTAGTAGAGATGGGGTTTCACCATGTTAGCCAGGCTGGTCTCAAACTCCTGACCTCAAGTGATCCACCCACCTCAGCCTCTCAAAGTGCTAGGATTACAGGTGTAAGCCACTGCACCCCTGGCTGCTCCTTTTAATTATCCTTTGGTTCCTCATTTCTCTTGCTTTCAAATGTAGAGTATGTCGTCAGGGTTTTGTTCTTTGTCTTTTTCTCATTTTATAATACATACTCTCTCTGTACAATCTTATTCATGCTCATCACTTATTCTACCACCCACAGACTTCCACTATCACTCCAAAATCCATATCTTTAGCCAAGTCCTGTTTCCTTGGCTCCATGCTGATCTATCTATCTGCCCCCAAAACATGATCTACCCAACTAAGTGTTCCAATACCTCCCTCCCCATTTGTGCCTGAGTGATTTTGCTAACATGCAAATCTAGTCATATCACTTTCTGATCAATACCTTTTATTACAGTGGTTTATAAGCTGTTTTTGAGCCATAGACCTTTGGAGGAATATGATGAAAGCTATGGGCCCACCCCTCAGAAAATTTTTGTTTCAAGAGATGCACATGTATCCTGAAACCCATCCACGGGTCTCTGTTAAGGATCCCAGCTTGAATGGTTCTCTCTCTCCTACTGGACAAAGTCCAGTCTCTCTGTACTTTGTTTAAGATCTGTTCCCCATGATATGTCTCCTGTCTCCCTGCATCACTCATCTTGTCTTTTTCCACTACCGCATATGTACTCCATGTTCCATCCCTACCTAACTACTTACAGTTCTTCCTTACGGTGTGTCATTTCCTGCTTATTAGATCATTTCATTTACCATTTTCTCTATGTAAAGTTCTTGTTCACAAATGGAATCTACCTCGTGAACTTATGCTTATCTTTCAAGACCCAGTTTATGTCTCTCTCTTCAGTGACACCTTCATTGACTGACATGTATTGGCAGACGTATTTGCTCTTCTTCCTGAATCATAACTGTACTTAATCTCTGTTATTGTATTAGGACAGTGTATGATAATTATTTATTTACCTGCCTATTTCTACTAGTCTGTGACTTCTTTATTATTTTCTATGAACTTCTAGTATCAAGCACACTTGACAAATAGGAAATTCATTTGACAGCTTTTATTGAGCACCTACTGTGTGTCATGCACTGTTCAAGGCACTAAAGAATCAGCAGTAAACAAGATAAACTAAGTTCTTATTTCATGGAGCTTACATTCTTGGTGGAAGAACACAAGAGAGTAAGCAAATAAATAAGAAAATATAATAAGTCCTATGGAGATAGTGCTATGGAGAAAAATTAAGTGGGGCAAGGGGTATAGGGGTGCTGGGAGTAGTGGGTTCTGCTTCATATAGAGTGATCAGGGTAGGCCTCACTGAAAAGGTAGTGTTTGAACGAAGATCTGAGGGGATGAGAGAAAAAGCTATGTGGATTTCTGTGGCAAGAACATTCCAGGCCGGAGAAATAGTAAGTACCAAAGCCTTTAGTCAGGAGTGTGCTTGACTTGTTTGAGGAATAGAAAGGAGAACACTGTGATAAGTGCAGAGTAAATGGGTGGGCAAGGGGTATAAGACAAGGTCATAGAGGTGGTTTGGGACTAGATATGTAAGGACAAAACCAATCTGACAGTTTTGAGTAGAAGAAGGACAAAATCAATCTGACGTAACATTTTAAAAGTAAACCAGGTGCAGTGACTCATGCCTGTAATCCTGGCACTTTGGGAGGCTGAGGCGGGTGGATCACTTGAGGTCAGGAGTTCGAGACCAACCTGGCCAACATGGTGAAACCCCATGTCTACTAAAAATATAAAAATTAGTCGGGCATGGTAGCAGGCACCTGTAATCCCAGCTACTCAGGAGGCTGAGGCAGGAGAGAATCTTGTGGGGATTTGGGGGAAACGGCAGAAGCAGGGAGATGAGTTGGTGGATGTTGTCATAATCGAGGTGAAACATAATGGTAGCTTGGACCAGTATAGTAGAGGTTGTAAGAAATGGTAGAATTCTAGATGTGTCTTAAAAGGAGAGCCACAGATTTTTCTCATGGGTTGGATATATATGGTGTATGAGAGAAACAGGAGTCAGGAATTATGCCAAGGTTTGTGGCCTAAGCAGAAGGATGGAGTTATCATTTAAATCAGATGGGGGATCCCATAGGAGGGACAGTATTGGGAAAAAGATCAGGAGTTCAGTTTTGTACATGTTAAGTTTGAGTACCTATTAGAGATATCCCAAGTGGGGATATCATATAAATGGAAATACCAAGTAAGCAGTTGGCTACATAAGTTTGGAGTTCCAGGAAACAGACTGGATCAGAGAGATAGATTTGGGAGTCCTCTGCTTATAGGTCTGTGGTGTCTAGGAAAATAGCCACTAACTACATGTGACTCTTTAAATTAGTTAATTTACATTTAATTTAATTTAAAATTCATATTTCAGTCATACTAGCCCCATTTCAGTGCTCAATAGCCACATCTCTGTGTTGGTGGCTATTGTATTAAACATAGCAGATACACAACATTTCTAATATCACAGAAAGTTCTCTTGGACTGCAGTGGTGTAGATGGTATTTAAAGCCGTGAGACTGGATTAGAACCCCAAGGTGTGAGAGTAGATAAAGGGAAAGAGTTAAGTACTGAATCCTGCAGCACTACAAATTAAGAAGTTAGTGAGATGAGAAGGGATGGGCAAAGAAGGCCAAGAAGTGGCCAATGAGGAGGTAACCCCTAAGAATGTGGTATCCTAGAAGCCAAATGAAGAAAGTATTTCCAGGAGGGAGTGAACAGCTGTGTTAAATTCTGCTAATAGGACAAGTAAGATGAAGACTGAGAATTAAAGTAAAGATCACTGGCTGTAATAATTCACTGGAGTACTTGAGTCAAAAGCATAAAGCTTTTGACTACCCCAATAAATGGAGTAGATTCACAAGAGAATGGGGAAGATATTTATTGGAGACAGCCAATAGAGATACTTTTGGGAAGTTTTGCTATGTACAGAAGCAGATAAATGTGGTAGCTACAGAGGTGGGTGAGATCAAGAGAGGTTTTTGTTTGTTTGTTTGTTTGTTTGTTTGTTTTTTAAGATAGGACAGTGTACAGCAGAGAAAAGTTGTGTAGGAGTGGACAGGGAGAATTGTTGGAGAGGTGTTCTAGAATAGGCAAAGGAGGCGGGTGTCTAGTGCACAAGTAGAAAGGTTGGCTTTAAATTAGGAGCAGAATCAGTTTATAATAACAGAAGGGAAGCTCGATACACAGACACAGGAGGCACAGGTGGTTGAGTGAATGTGTCAATGAGAGCTGTGGAAGTTCTTTTCTGATTGCTTCTATTTTCTTTCTGAAGTAGAAAACAGAGTCATCATCTGGTATTAGGATGGGGCAGGAGAAGTTGGAGATTTGAAGGGAGATGAGAAGGTATGAAATAGCCATCTAGAAGAAATGGAGAATGAATAGACTAGGGAAATATAGTCAAGTTGCCAGATAGCACTAAGGGCCCACTTAAAGAAAATGAGATGTCAGCATGATTATACATGTTCATCTAGCCACATTCAGCTCCTGATGCACAGTGTTTTTAAATTTGATTGAATTGTTGTGGAAGGTCGAAGGGAAAGCCTCACCAGAAAGTAATATTTGAACTGGCTCTTAAAGAATGTGATGGAGTTTGCTGTCTGGAGAGGAGGGATAAGGACATTTCAGATGAAGGCAGCAATGTGTGCAAAGGCCCAGAGACATGGAAGAGCAGAGTATGTTCTCAGAAAATTTGAACATCACTGTTGGAGGCTATGTTCTAGGAACAATACAATGTAGTGACTGTGCAAGATTAGACAGGAAGAACTTGCTTCATGGGTTTTTATAAAGATTAATTGAACTTACTAAATGTTATTTCTGTGTCTACTTTCAGATGCTCTTAATGCTCAACAGTATAAAGTCCTCATTGGTAACCGGGAGTGGATGATTAGAAATGGTCTTGTCATTAATAACGATGTAGATGATTTCATGACTGAACATGAGAAAAAAGGTCGGACTGCTGTATTAGTAGCAGTTGATGGTAAGGTTTTCCATAAGTATGCTATAACTCAATGTTATGATTTGTTATTGTTTTATTAATTTATATATTTTCGAGAGACCTCTGAACTATGAGGGTTATTCAAAAGTGTCTTGAATGCAAAGTGAAACTGTCAACAACACATGATTATTACTGATTAATTTAAAATTATCTCGCATTTACCTGCCTTTGTTACTTTCTTCCCTAGCCTATATTTTAAATAAAGGCTAATCAAGGATTTTTTAAAACCTAAAAATAACAACAGTAAAATAATAGCAAAGTAAAATAATATTCATAATCCCATCATCCTAATACAGTGTCAGGTTTTTTGTTTGTTTGTTTCTTTGGTTTTGTTTGTTTGTTTGTTTTTGAGATGGAGTTTCGCTCTTGTTGCCCAAGCTGGAATGCAATAGTGTGATCTCGGCTCACTGCAACCTCCACCTCCTGGGTTCAAGTGATTCTCCTGCCTCAGCCTCCTGAGTAGCTGGGATTACAGGCGCATGCCACCATGCCCTGCTAATTGTTTGTATTTTTAGTGGACACGGGGTTTCACCATGTTAGCCAGGCTGGTTTTGAACTCCTGACCTCAGGTGATCTGCCCGCCTTGGCCTCCCAAAGTGCTGGGATTATAGGCGTGAGCCACCACGCCCAGCACAAAATGTCAGTTTTAATTTTGTATATTCCATTCCTAGTTTTCTTGAAATGTGTGTGTGTCCAACATGGCACATGTATACATATGTAACAAACTTGCACGTTGTGCACATGTACCCTAGAACTTAAAGTATAATAATAATAATAACAAATAAAATTTTAAAAAAGGAAAGAAATGTGTGTGTGTTTGCAGAATTACAGTATTAGTACATATACCATTTTTTATTGGCTAGATTTTATTGTAAGTAAATTTTACCTCAATAAAGTTAAAATCACTTGTACACATACGATTTTATTATGCTTTATTTTACTTAATGCTTTCTAATGTTGCTATATAATTTTACTGTAACACTACATAATTTATCAATCTTACACACTATAATCATTCCCCTCTTGTTGGAAATTTAGACTATTCCTTCACTATTGTAAGTGACGCTACAATAAATATCTTTGAGGTTGTATGTGCTTTATTTTGTTCAATTATTTCTTAGGGTAAATTTCTATTTGTGAGATTAATTCCACTCAATGTTTATGTTTGCTAAGTATGAAGGATGGCCTTTTTAGGTCTGGGAAGAAGCAGAGAATACCATTTTACTTTTGTAAATAGAATAAAATAATAAAATTTATGGTAATATTTTCCCACTATAAAGTACCCATTTTGTCTCTCTCTGCCCACCCTTTACCTTAAAAAGAAACAAAGTATTAGTCTTCAGTTTCATTTGCCTTTAAATTAGATAAAGTGTTTGAGGCTATTGGCAAATACCTTTCTAAGGAACAAAAAGGGTCTTCTAATATCCAGTAAGGTCTCTCTTTATATTTTCCTATGATTACTTTATTAGTAACCCCTACCTCACTCTGAAATTTTCATAACCAAATGTGGAGACTTGTTACAGAGTTTGTAGTATTGTAGTATAAATCTGTGTGGGCTGAGAGATATTTTAAGTTAAGCCATGCCCCCCTGAACAACTTTACTTAAGAAAATTCATTTCATTCTGAAATTTCAAGTCAAAATGTTATTCTGCTTTCACCATATTCCAAGTTCTCTTATTTTGTGCTACCCCTGTATTAGATGAGCTGTGTGGCTTGATAGCCATTGCAGACACAGTGAAACCGGAAGCAGAACTGGCTGTCCATATTCTGAAATCTATGGGCTTAGAAGTAGTTCTGATGACTGGAGACAACAGTAAAACAGCTAGATCTATTGCTTCTCAGGTAATTGATAGGGGTATGTGATAACTTTTAATTATTGATATACATTTTATGTCTTGCCTTCAAATGCTAAGAAATTTACATTACCTACTATTTTCATTATCACTGAGTTGTCCTATCTAGTTCCTTCAAGAAAATTTACCATGCTTTGCTGGAAGGACTTTGGGCTTTGTGTGTTGCTGTTATAAGTAAAAAGGTATTTGCTTAGTTCATGGGATGCTTGCGTGACACTGTACATCAGTTTCTGTTGATGCGTCCTTTGAAATGTTGCTCATATTCTTTACCAGTGCTGCCAACCTAAGCTGGGCTCTCCTGATCTCATGGCTGAAACACGGCAATAGCTCCACACACATCCTTCTCTAGTCCATCCTAAACACTACCAATGGAACTATTTTCCTAATGCGCCACTTTGACATACCATTTTTCTGCTTCTGACTCCCACATTTGCCTTACTTCTAAAATTTTTCAATCTTTTTAACTTTGTAATGCCTTCTCCACTCTTAAATAATGCAAGTAATCTTTTAATACATTCTTTTTTTTTTTCTTGAGACAGAGTTTCACTCTCGTTGCCCAGGCTAAAGTGCAATGGCATAATCTCGGCTCACCGCAACCTCTGCCTCCTGGGTTCAAGCGATTCTCTTGCCTCAGCCTCTCGAGTAGCTAGGATTACATGCATGCGCCACCATGCCTGGCTAATTTTGTATTTTTAGTAGAGACAGTGTTTCTCCATGTTGGTCAAGCTGGTCGTGAACTTCCGACCTCAGGTGATCTGCCTTCTTGGCCTCCCAAAGTGCGGGGATTATAGGTGTGAGCCACCACACCCATCCTATTAACACCTTCTTATGTAAAAAATACAGAAGGATATAAAGTAAAAATGTTGTCCTCTTTTCCCCATGCTCCCCGTCCAGTCCTACTGCCCCCCACACTGCCACTTTTTCATATGCATATCTGTGCATCTACAGAGTACATATACAGTATAATTCTGGTCTTTTCAACATCAGTTAGATCATTTTGAACAGATTATTCAGTAGTTTTCTTTTTTTACATAACAATATACTTTGGAGCTTCATCCATATCTGAACATAAAAAGTTATTTTGGCTGGGTGCGTTGGTTCACACCTGTAATCCCAGCACTTTGGGAGGCTGAAGCCGGCAGATACATGAGGTCGGGAGTTTGAGACCAGCCTGGCCAACATGGTAGGACCTTGTCTCTACTAAAAATACAAAAATTAGCTGGGTGTGGTGGCACATGCCTGTAATCCCAGCTACTCAGGAGGCTGAGGCAGGAGAATCGCTTGAACTCAGGAGGCGGAGGTTGCAGTCAGCTGAGATCGCACCATTGCACTGTAGCCTGGGTGACAGAGCAAGACTCTCTCTCAAAAAAAAAAAAAAAAAAGTTACTTTATTCTTTCTATACTGAATTCCATGGAACGGATGTATCATAATTTAGTTAACCATTTCCCTAACGATGGACATTTGGGTGGTTTTGAAAATTTTCTTTTTGCAAACAAGGCAATAATGGACATCTTTGGACATGTATCTTTCTGTACATGTACAAGTTTGTCCAAAATAGAGTTAGACGTGGAATTGCTAGACCAAATGATGCTCACATTTTGATAGATGCTGCCAGATGCCCTCCAAAAAGAGTCGCCATTTACACACCAGCCACCGGTGTATAAAAGAGCTCATTTATCCACATCCTTGCTATCACTAGATATTATCAGTCTTTTAAAATGTGGACATCTTGTGGGTGAAAACTGATGGCTTGTTATTGCTCAGTTATGTTTCAGGTACTCATTATTATTTTTTGAAATGAATTGAGTTTATTTTTATCACATAGGTTGGCATTACTAAGGTGTTTGCTGAAGTTCTACCTTCTCACAAGGTTGCTAAAGTGAAGCAACTTCAAGAGGAGGGGAAACGGGTAGCAATGGTGGGAGATGGAATCAATGACTCCCCAGCTCTGGCAATGGCTAATGTGGGAATTGCCATTGGCACAGGCACAGATGTAGCCATTGAAGCAGCTGATGTGGTTTTGATAAGGGTAAGTGCCATGGCTTGACCTTTGAGGAGTATGAGACTGCCCTTCGTGGTCAATCAATGATAGTGTCATAAAGTATATTGAGCACAACAATTGTGTCTTAAGTTCCATGCTATCGGCCATTAAGAGTTTGAGAATATGGAATGGGATTATGGGAAGTCATGCTAATTTACCCCCTGACTTTCTCAACCCTGCTAATAAGCAAGTGAGAATTATAAGTTTCTAAAGTGAAGAAGATTTAAGAGGATTTGGAATAAATTGATCTTCAACAAATAGTTGCTGAGATTATTTTAAGTAGATTTAATCCTTGTACCAGCATACACCCCTAAAAGCGTTTTTAGAACCCTGAGGAAAATTTTTGAAAAACACCTTCGGAAGCTGAGTCCAAGTTTTAGCATTATCTGAGATTTGTAGTTAATTCACATATTACCCTAAGGTAGACGTAATCTTCAATATATACAATATCAAATGTAAAAGTTACTGGTTAAGTTAGAGTCTCTTACTAATATCACAAATATTTCTGTTCCCAGAATGATCTTCTGGATGTAGTGGCAAGTATTGACTTATCAAGAAAGACAGTCAAGAGGATTCGGATAAATTTTGTCTTTGCTCTAATTTATAATCTGGTTGGAATTCCCATAGCTGCTGGTATGTGACTCTTAACTAGTATTGCTTTTTCCACTAAAGTCATTAGAGACCTAACGTATTGGAAGCCTGTCTTCTTACTATTAGTTTTGAGCTTAGTTTTTGTTTCTAGCCTACTGGTATGGTGAGAGGTAATGTTAAAATCAATCATTTTGACCATTTGCGGGGGGCGGAGAAAGATGGCTGAATAGGAACAGCTCCAGTCTCCAACTCCCAGCGCGAGCGACACAGAAGACTGGTGATTTCTGCATTTTCAACTGAGGTACTGCGGTCATCTCACTAGGGAGTGCCGGACAATTGGTGCTGGTCAGCTGCTGCAGCCTGACCAGCGAGAGCTGAAGCAGGGCGAGGCATCACCTCACCTGGGAAGTGCAAGGGGGAAGGGAATCCCTTTTCCTAGCCAGGGGAACTGAGACACGCAACACCTGGAAAATCGGGTAACTCCCACCCGAATAAGGCGCTTTAAGCAAACCGGCACACCAGGAGAATATATCCCTCACCTGGCCGGGAGGGTCCCACGCCCACGGAGCCTCCCTCACTGCTAACACAGCAGTCTGCAGAGACCTAACTGCAAGGCAGCAGCAAGGCTGGGGGAGGGGCGCCTGCCATTGCTGAGGCTTAAGTAGGTAAACAAAGCCACTGGGAAGCTC
>NW_012115877.1:1419626-1434197 GCF_000951035.1 Colobus angolensis palliatus | reverse complement strand
CTGCCCAGGCTGGAGTGCAGTGGTACAATCTCGGCTCACTGCAACCTCCACCTCCTGGGTTCAAGCAGTTCTCCTGCCTCAGCCTCCTGAGTAACTGGGACTATAGGTCCCCGCCAAAATACCCTACTAAGTTTTGTATTTTTAGTATAGACGGGGTTTCACTATGTTGGCCAGGCTGGTCTCGAATTCCTGACCTCAGGTAATCCACCTGCCTCGGCCTCCCAAAGTGTTGGGATTACAGGTGTGAGCCACCGCTCCCAGCCTTCAACTTTGTATTTTGAAAAATTTCAGACTTCATGCCTGTAATCCCAGCACTTTGGGAGGCCGAGGTGGGTGGATCACCTGAGGTTGGGAGTTCGAGACCAGCCTGACCAACAGGGAGAAACCCCGTTTCTACTAAAAATACAAAATTAGTCAGGCGTGGTGGCAGATGTGTGTTATCTCAGCTACTCGGAAGGCTGAGGCAGTAGAATCGCTTGAACCCAGGAGGCGGAGGTTGTGGTGAGCCAAGATTGTGCCATTGCACTTCAGCCTGGGCAACAAGAGCGAAACTCTGTCTCAAAAAAAAAAAATTCAAACCTACGAAAACGTTGAAAAAAATGGTACAATGAAAATCTGTATGCCTTTCGCCTAAACTCACCAACTGATAGTATTTTGCCACATTGCTTCATCTCTTTCTCCACATATTTGCACAGAGATATGTATTTGTTGGCTTATTAATTAATTTTTTCTAAACAGATTTATCTTTAATCTGACTACCCAAACACAAACACTGTTAGCAAGATTAATTCATGGAGCAAATGATTTTTAAAGAATTATACAAGTATATTTTCCTCTAGTCTTTTTTTTATTCTGCATCAGTTTTTGTCTTGTTACATAGTGGTGATTGTAGCAGACAGAGAATTTTCTGCTCTTCACGTAATATTCTATTATAGTCAGGTGGTATTTTTTTGGTTGAGAGACCAGATGAGAGAGAGAGAGTGAACAAAGGAATATAACTGAGAAAAAATAATTTAGTTATTTAATAAGTGTCTGAGAATCTCCTAAACTTAGGGACCTGGTAGGAGTTAGTAATGATGACATAAAAGAAATAATTATCGTTTTCTTCTTGTTCTCTCTGGTTTGAGGGCCAAGGAAAGACATGAAATGACATGAGAACAATTACAAAACTGTTTATCAGCAAGGACACACAAATACTGAGAGAACAAAGAGCAAAAGAGCAGTCTAAGTCCAGTAAGATTAATTCATGGAGCAAGTAATTTTTAAATAATTATACAAGTAATACATGATCACCATGGAAAAAGTAGAAAAATATAGAGAAGCACATTAAAAGTTAAAAGTATAAGTCTATTTCATCCTCATGATATGAGCAAACATTCTTATGTCTGTCAAGACCAAGTGTGGATGAGTTTGTAGAACATGAACTCCCATACGCTCTTGGTTGGATTATGAATCACTACAACCACTTTGGAGAACAACTGAGGAGTATCCACGTAAAGTTGAAGATGTGCCCATGTTATGACCCAGTAGTTTCACCCCTAGGTATACACCTTACGGAAACTCTCAGACATGGGCACGTGGAGACACGTACAAGAATGTTAACTGCAACACTCTATTAGTGAAAAAACGGCAACAACAAAAATCTCCACCACCAAGAGGATAAATGCTGAAGAAATATCAAATAAAGAAATGATTTGTATATATGTTAGAAACACATTGATAATCTGTTTAGTATTATCTGCTCTAACTAATCTATACTTGTTTCTTAGGAGTTTTTATGCCCATTGGTTTGGTTTTGCAGCCCTGGATGGGATCTGCGGCAATGGCTGCTTCATCTGTTTCTGTAGTACTTTCTTCTCTCTTCCTTAAACTGTAAGTATGATAGCTTGCTCACATTTGTATTTTGTATTCCTTTTATCATCCAGTCATTCTTGGTAGGTTTTATTCTTGTATTGATCAATGATAAGCCCAAACCATTCCTAATGAGAATTATTATTAGCGGCCAGGCATGGTGGCTCGCACCTGTAATCCCAGCATTTTGGGAGGCCGAGGTGGGCAGATCACCTGAGGTCAGTAATTTGAGACCAGCCTGGCCAATATGGTGAAACCCTGTCTCTACTAAAAATACAAAAATTAGCTGGGCATGGTGTGGTGGTGGACGCCTGTAATCCCAGCGACTCGGGTAGCTGAGGCAGGAGAATCACTTGAACCTGAGAGGTGGAGGTGGAGGTTGCAGTGAGCTGAGATTGTGCCACTGCACTCCAGCATAGGCAACAGAGCGAGATTCTGTCTCAAAAAAATATATATTATTATTAGGTAACAGTAATAATTAGCTATGTAATTGTTACCTCGTGTACTTTATGCATAGCAACCACAAGCACTGAGTGGGATAAAATATAGTACACTAACTCTGATAAGTAGGATTTCTGATGATGTGACTCCACACAATTCATTTCAACTATTTTCCTACCAGTGATCACTTGTATATATTTCATACCAAAACCAAGTGTGGGTGAGCAAATCTTTCTTTTGTGCATGTAGCAAGCGTCTCATTTACTTTGGTTATTTCAAACTAACATAATTTTGCATGTGTCCAGTTACAGGAAACCAACTTACGAGAATTATGAACTGCCTGCCCAGAGCCAGATAGGACAGAAGAGTCCTTCAGAAATCAGCGTTCATGTTGGAATAGATGATACTTCAAGGAATTCTCCTAAACTGGGTTTGCTGGACCGGATTGTTAATTATAGCAGAGCCTCTATAAACTCACTACTGTCTGATAAACGCTCCCTAAACAGCGTTGTTACCAGTGAACCTGACAAGCACTCACTCCTGGTGGGAGACTTCAGGGAAGATGATGACACTGCATTATAAAAGGCCATGGAGAGTGCTGCCAGTTTAACTTGTCATGCACTGACACAGCATTCATGTTGTTACCTTCACTTTTCAAAATATTGTAGAAGGATTTTATGTTGGTCTCATGCTCTTATATTAGGGATTCTATTTGAGTTGAGTTTATCTATTGGCAAAAATATCTTTTTCAAGGTATCAGCTCTGAACCTAGCTTTATTTAAACTTGAATTTCCAGTATATTTTTGTTTTCACTAACAACTGATAAGGTAGAGCAGTGAGGTTTACAAGCCCTACAATGAGAGATTGCTGAACTGCTGCTAAAGTAATATATTTTTTTTATTTGACCAAAAAAAAAAAAATGGCCGAAGAAGAAGACAATGAAAAATTTGAAGGTTTGAGAGCATGAAGATATTCATGCTTTTGAATTCAAGATATTGAAGATACTCTCCAGCCTGTATCCCTGCCCCACTGGGGAGTAATGACTTTCAAAGCACTGTGTATAAAACATCTAGTTTTAGAAGGGAAACAGTTGAAGCTGTTTAAAAATAGATGTGCCTTATTTATTGCAGGCTTTCTTTCCTCCATTCTCCCCGCATCCTTGTCCTTGCAGTTGCTTTTTTAAATGTTCCAGTATGTCTTCTTTTGTTATTTTCTTTCAAGCTAACCAAGTTTAGGTGGTTTTTCATTGATTAAAAATAACTGACAACTGTTCTAATATTTTGCTCCTTTTTAAATGTTGTGGCTCAAAAGACCTTAAAGGTCTGTAGGGTTCCCTGCTTCCCATCTTTCCACTGTTGTAAAAAGTATATCAAATTATTCCTTCAAGTTTCCTAGCTCTGTGCTCAGTTTCAGTTCACTCCTGCCGAGTTGGGCTCTAAGTTGTTCTTCATGTAGTCTGTTGATCTCAGTCCGGAAACTTAACGTTATGAGCCTCTTCTGCTCAAAAAATTTTCAAAGATTAACACTATTATACATATACAGGTCATATAAAATTATCTGGATTCACTAAATTTGTTTGTTGTTGTTGTTGTTTTTGAGACAGAGTCTCGTTCTGTAGCCCAGGCTGGAGTGCAGTGGCACCATCTTGGCTTACTGCAACCTCTGCCTACCGGATTCAAGGAATTCTCCCTGCCTTGGCCTCCCAAGTAGCTGGAATTACTGGCACCTACTACCATACCTGGCTAATTTTCATACTTTTTAGTAGACGGGGTTTAGCCACGTTGGCTAGGCTGGTCTTAAACTCCTGACCTCAGGTGATCTGCCCACCTTGGCCTCCCAAAGTGCTGGGATTACAGGCGTGAGCCACCATGCCCAGCCTAAATTTGTATTTTTTGAATTGAGTATAATCACTTTGCTAGTATATATAATTTAATAGATTTTATTTATCTTTTAGTGTTTCAGATAACCTCTCAAACATACTTTAAAATAATGCTATTACACAAAGGTGCATTTGCCAAAAATACAGTAAAATCATAATACAGAAACTAAAATTTCCCTAGGTTATGATGCTTTTTAGCTAAATATATACTTTTCTCTAGTTTAAAACATTTGAACTTGCCTAGTTGGTGTGGTTGGTAAATTTAGGAGCTTGTTCCCATTGCCAAATGGATTTAGAAATTCCCTTTAGAATTAGCCTGGTAGCTAATACACTGGTCAGAGATCTGGTACTTGTAAGACTATTTAAATTTCTTTGTTAGTTGCAAGATGAATTTCATATGCAGAATATGTCAATGAAGAGGACTCATAAGTAAATTCCTAACATTTTGTTCCCATTACCATAAGCAAAGCTGCTGCTAACCCAACATCTGGCACATAGGTTTTGTACTCCATAAATGTTAGTTCTTTTCTCCCCTTGAGGTCAGTAATAAATACAAAAAATCATTTTTCTAGAGCAGATTCTTCAAATCAGGTGGGGGTAGGGGATGGAGTTCTTCCTTTCCTACCCCTTTTCTCTTTTATCCTTTCATATATACACATGCAAAGTTTACAACCTTATTCCTTGCTGTCTTTCAGATTTAGAAAAGATCTAATTTCTGTCTCAGCTGTCTAAAAGACAGAACTGAAGCTTTTGATGAAGGTGCTATTAATCTAGAAAGATAAACCCATTTCACTGAAATATCAATGAGTTTGTATATCTAGGCCCTTTTTTTAGACCAATCCCTATGCCATCCTCCATGCTTTCAGTTTGAGTTTTATTATTTATTATTTTAATTCAAGTGACCATCTTATAACTCAACTTGTTTCTTCTAGAAGACACAGCTGATAGGCAAATGTTGAAAAAAGAAGCATCCCATCCTGGCTAACACGCTGAAACCCCATCTCCACTAAAAAATACAAAAAACTAGACGGGCGAGGTGGCGGGCGCCTGTGGTCCCAGCTACTCAGGAGGCTGAGGCAGGAGAATGGCATAAACCCGGGAGGCGGAGCTTGCAGTGAGCTGAGATCTGGCCACTGCACTCCAGCCCGGGCAACACAGCGAGACTCTGTCTCAAAAAAAAAAAAAAAAGAAGCATCCTTCCTTCTCCCTCCCACCCACCTCAAGCAGTTGAACACAGCCAGTTACTCTTCCATTATTATGTGTACCTTTGAGTCATCCTCTTGGTCTTGTATTCATATTGTGGGACAGTGGGAATAGCAGCTTATAGTATTGAAATAACCAAATAGATAATTTCAGCTCTTACAACAAGAATAGAAAACATGCTATTTAGAAAGAGTCCTGCTTTAAGTAATATGTAGCCACCTTTAAATCCTCTACCACAAGTCTTTTTTGCAATCTTGAACTTTCATTAACTTCAAAGAGAAGCTGTATTTACAGGAGGAAGAGCTGATTATGGAGGGAATAAAAAATATTGCTTTCAGTTAGTAGCTACCTTTAAGTCAGGAGTTACTAATGAGAAATTTTATAAATGTGTGTTTGTGTATATTCACATATATATATACACACACATATATATGTACATACACATACATACATATTACCATACTGAGGGGAAATGGATTTATATTTGAATTTGATATTTGAATATTTGAATTTCTCTATTTGTATTTCATTTATCATTCTTCTGTATTCACTCAGCAACCATGCCCTTAGTCTGAAGATAACAAAGATACTTTAATATCCAGTGCTGGTTCAGACTCACCTATGGGGCACCTTAAACTTAAATATCCAAAGATGCCTTTTGAATTTCAAAGATTAAAACACAACTAGAGTAGTAGTATTGTAGTCCCAAGATGTATGGTGTGTCATTTGTGAAACTAGCAATGTTATTTTTCCTAGTTTAGTATCAACATTTTAGAATGTCAAATTTGATGCCTTGTGAACAAGTAATTTTATATTGTGCTTTACTTTTTAAAAAGTATTCTTTATTCATATGTATAGAATGCCCAAAATAGCACTGTAGACAAGATGTTTCCAAAACTTTAAGTGCGCATATCTTTTGTGTATACAGCTTAAAATCAAAAATGTATGTTAAGAGAATTTTTTCTATTACTTATGGATCATGCTTTAAAATGACTTTTCTTGATATTTATTTTACTCCATTTTGTTTTTTTCTCTGGGTGAGGCATCTGGTTACTGGTTATTTTAAAAAGAATAAAGACATTCCTGGAATCACTCCTTTTGGGTTTTTGTTTGTTTTGTTTCTTTTCTATATTTTTAAGTAATATTTTACAAAATAGAAAAAATACTGATTCTTGCCAAATTATTACCTATTTTTACACTAACTTTCTGCAGTCCCTCCATCTGGTATGAGTAACCAGATAGAGCACAAAGCACGAGTTCTTGTTCTTCAGTTAAAAGAGCTTCTTTCACAGTGTTGATAACAAATGCCTTTTGTAGCCAAAACCAGGCGTCTCAACCTTATGTTTTTAGTTAAAGAAATGTTTAGCTAAACGTTGTTAAACATTGATTGTTTGGTGCCCAAAACAGCAGTGGACGATGTTGTGCAATATCCATCTACTGTAGTTAAGATATTCAGTAGTTTGTTTTTCATAAGCATGTAATTGATCATATTTCTGCCAAGGATGTGCCTTCAACTTTATAATTATAGTGTTATAAAATTTTTTTGTCTGTCTCTTTTGTTAAATCATCCAACCCCCTCTATCAGCAGTTCTGAACTACCTTTGTTATGTTTTTAGATTTTTTTTCAACTGTTCATCTATGATGGGAGTGGATTATAGGCATCACTACACTTTTGGTAAGGATGGAAGGAAAGAAATCTATTTTCCTTCGGACTCCGCTACACCTGCCATATCATTCAGTGAGGATGAGAAATAAAGGAAGGAATATTATTGTCCTCCTTTCCTTTGTAGTCTCTAATACATTCTTGATAGAATGTCTACTCCAAATGAACTAAACAGAGAAAAGAGATTTTCTCGCCATTGGGGAGCCCTATACAGAGTGTTTGAAATTCCCACCCAAGATACATTCCCATACCCAAACACTCCTTTTTGAGTTAAGGAAAGCATTGTAATCTTACTTGTGAGGAAAAACTAATTTTCATTTCCCCCAGAATCCTTGGGGTTACTCAGGGTGAGGAGATAAGATGGGAAATGGCAATATAAGAGTTAAATCCCCAAGGCATCCACTCAGCTTGCCAGCCTCCCTTTCTTATTGGTATCCTGACCTCAGAGAAGGATGTGCAATGATGGCTACCTCCCAGGTGAGCCTTCAAAACCTTCCAGATCAACAAAACAAAACAAAAACCTTTCTGTTTGAGAATTCTTGCTAGGTTAAGGCATCAAAGTCCCTGCTCAAATTAAAAAGAAATAGAGCTGCCTCTTTCACAAATTTGACTAGGGCCAGCCAGCCCTACTCGTTTAACAGCTTCACCTTCCTAGGTGCGACCCCTGGTTGTACAAATGACATGAGATATAAAAGGCAAGGCTTTTGAAGATGAGGTTTAAGTGAAGTTGCTAGTATAAAGGGGGTCTTGTGCAGTTTAAGAAATCTGAAAACATCTGTACGGTCAGTCACCCTCTGGAAAGTTTGAAATAGGTTGAGTAGTCTTTGGCATACTGTAACTGTTGCCCTCAATGGCCCCAAGCTTTTCATTGTCATCATCTTCTCTGCCCACTAAGGCCTGCCTGTAAACTGAAGTGCTGCCAATACTTCAAAATTATTTACTTCACCTCACCCAATCAAAACTCCAATTTCTTTTTTAAAAAATCTTAATTGGGCCGGGCATGGTGGCTTACGCCTGTAATCCCAGCACTTTGGGAGGCTGAGGCAGGCAGATCACGAGGTCAGGAGATCGAGACCATCCTGGCTAACACGGTGAAACCCTGTCTCTATTAAAAATACAAAAAATTAGGCAGGCATGGTGGCGGGTGCCTGTAGTCCCAGCTACTTGGGAGGCTGAGGCAGGAGAATGGCGTGAACCTGGGAGTTGGAGCATGCAGTGAGCCGAGATCACGCCACTGCACTCCAGCCTGGGCAACAGAGCAAGACTCCATCTAAAAAAAAAAAAAAAAAAATCTTAATTGTACATATTATGGGATACAATTCAGTGTTTTGATACATGTATACATTGCATAATGATCAAATCAGGGCAGTTAGCATATCCATCACCTCATGCATTTATTATTTCTTTGTGGTGAAAGCATTCAAAAGTCTCTCTTCTAGCTATTTTGTAATATACAATTACCTTACTGTTAACCATAGTCACCCTACTGTGCAATAGAACACCAGAACTTATTCCTCCTTTCTAATTGTAACTTTGTACCTGTTGACCAACCTCTCTCCATCATCCCCTCTCTTCACCCCTACCCAGCCTGTGGTAACCACTATTTTACTCTCTGCTTCTATGAGATCAACTATTTTTTAGATTCTGCAAATGAGTGCGATCATGTAGTATTTGTCTTTCTATGTCTGGCTTATTTCACTTAATGATATCCTCCAGGATTATCCATCTTGTCTCAAATGACAGGATGTCATTCTTTTTATTGATGAATAGTATTCCATTGTATAGATATACCACATTTTCTTCAACCATTCATCTGTTATCAGGCATTTAGGTTGATTTCAAGTCTTGGCTATTGTGAATAGTGCTGCAGTAAACATGGAAGTGCAGATATCTGTGATGTACTGATTTTGTTTCCTTTGGAAATACACCCACTAGTGGGGCTTCTGGATCATATCGTAGTTCTATTTTTAATTTTTTCAGGGACATCCATACTGTTTTCTGTAGTGGCTATATTATATTCCCACCAGCAATGCGTAAGCATTTCCCTTTTTTGCCACATCCTTGCCAACACTTATTTTTTTTAATAATAGCCATTCTAAATTGACAGTGAAGAGACAATCTACATAATGAAAGTATTTGCAAACTATACATCTTACAAGGGGTTAATATTCAGAATATATAAGGAATATATAAGGAAATTCAAAAAACCCTATTAAAAATGGGCAAAAGATGTTAACAGACATTTCTCAAAAGAAAACATACAAATGGCCAACAGGTATATGAAAAAATGCTCAACATTACTAATCATCAGGAAAATACAAATCAAAATCACAATGAGATACCATCTCATTCCAGTTAGGATGACTATTATCAAAACTCCAATTTCTTCATTGAAGTTAATAATCACCGAGTATAGGAGAAAAACTGAGATTAACTCAATACATCCTAAAGTGCCATTGACCTTTGGATCTTGCCAGAGGTATTTGCAATAATTTGAAAAGAGTGCTTTTGAACTCAAATGACTTCATGATTATTGACATGAAAAACATCAGGCCATATGGAAGAAGTTATTTGAAGGCAAGTAGACCCCATTATCAGCACTCCTACACTCTTCTTGCTTTTTACAGCCATTGCCTTCCACTTTTGAATCCACAGTTTCTTTAAAACCACCACATCCCCATGGATGGAAAGAGCACTGATTTTGGAATCCATCACATCTATTTGCAAGATACCAACTCTGCTACTTACCAGCTGGGTAACTGACTATGTTAGTTTCTTATTGCTATTGTAACAAATTACAACAAACATAGTGTGTTAAAACCAACTTATTATCTTACAGTTTTGAAGGTTAAAAGTCTGAAATGGGCTGAGATGGGAGGATTGCTTGTGGCCAGGAGTTCAAGACCAGCCTGGAAATCATAGTGAGACTCTCTCTATAAAAAATTTAAAAAATTAGCTGCATGTGGTAGTGCGTACTGTGTTCCTAGCAACTCGGGAGGCTGAGGTGGGAGAATCACTTGAGCCCAGAAGTTCAAGACTGCAGTAAGCTATGATTGTACCACTATACCACTGCACTCCAGCCTGGGTGGCAGAGCAAGACACTATCTCTGAAAAAGAAAAGGAAAAAAATAAAGTATATTAGTCCATTATTGCATTGCTCTAAAGAACTACCTGAGACTGGGTAATTTGTACAGAAAAGAGGTTTAATTGATTCACAGTTCTGCAGGCTGTACAGGAAGCATGGCTGGGAAGGCCTCAGGAAACTTACAATCATGACGGAAGGCAAAGAGGAAGCAGGCACATTTTACATGGCATAAGCAGGTGAAAGAGAGTGAAAGGGGAGGTGCTACACACTTTTAAACAACCAGATCTCATGAGAACACACTATCATGAAAACAGCAAGGGGGAAGTCTGTCCCCATGATCCAATCACCTCCTCCATCATTGGAGATTACAATTCATATGTGAGATTTGAGTGGGGACACAAATCCAAACCATATCATTCCACCTTTGCCCCCTCCCAAATCTCATGTTCTTCTCAGGTTGCAAAATACAATCATCCCTTCTCCACAGTCTCCCAAAATCTGAATTCATTTCAACATTAACTCAAAAGTCTCAGTCCAAAGTCTCATCTGAGACGAATCAAGTCCCTTCCACCTATGAGCCTGTAAAATCAAAACCAAGTTAGTTACTTCCAAGATACAGCGGGGGTACAGGCATTGGGTAAATACATCTGTTCCAAAAGGGAGAAATTGGCCAAAACAAAGAGGCTACAAGCCCCATGCAAATCCAAAACTCAGCAGGCCAGTCATTAAATCTTAAAGCTCCAAAATAATATCCTTTGAGTCCATGTCTCACATCCAGGCAACAATGATGCAAGTGAGATCCCAAGGCCTGGGGCCTCTATGCCCCTGTGGCTCTTTAGGGAACAGCCCACAAAGCTGCTTTCACAGGCTGGCATTGAGTGCCTGCAGCTTTTCGAGGTACACAGTGCAAGCTATCAGAGAATCTACCATTCTGGGGTCTGAGGATGGTGACCTTCTTCTCATAGTTCCACTAGGCAGTGCCCCAATGGGGACTTTATGTGGGGGCTCCAACCCCACATTTCCTCTTTGCACTGCCCTAGTAGAGGTTCTCCATGAGAGTTCCATCCCTGCAGCAGACTTCTGCCTGGACATCCAGACATTTCCATACATCCTCTGAAATCTAGGCAGAGGCTGACAAGCCTCAACTCTTTCCCACTATGCATCTGCAAGCCTAACACCACATAGAAGTGACCAAGGCTTGAGGCTTGTACCCTCTGAAGCAACAGCCTGAGCTGCACCTTGGCACCTTTTAGCTATGGCTGGAGCTAGAACGACCACAATGCAGGGTGCCATGTCCTGAGGCTGCAGAGTGCAGCGAGGTCCTGGACCTGGCTCACAAGAGCATTTTTCCCCTCCTAGGCATCCAGACCTGTGAGGGGAGGGGCTGCTGCAAAGGTCTCTGAAAATGTCTTCAAGGCATTTTCCCCATTGTCTTGGATATTGACATTCAGCTTCTCCTTACTTATGCAAATTTCTGCAGCTGACTTGAATTCCTCCCCAGAAAATGGGTTTTTCTTTTCTACCACATGGTCAGGCTGCAAATTTTCCAGGCTTTTATGCTCTGCTTTCTTTTTAAGTATGTTCCAGTTTCAGATTATCTCTTTGGTCATACATATGACCATATGCTGTTAGAAGGAGCCAGGCCAAATTAATATGGTTTGGCTGTGTCCCCACCCAAATCTCATCTTGAATTATAATCCCATCAAAATCCCCACATGTCATGGGAGGGACCAGGTGGGAGGTAACTGAATCATGGGGTGGTTCCCCCATGCTGTTCTCATGATAGTGAGTGAGTTCTCATGAGACCTGATGGTTTTATAAATGTTTGGCATTTTCTCTGCTGGCACTCATTCTTTTTCCTGCTGCCTTGTGAAGAGATGCCGCCCACCATGATTGTAAGTTTCCTGAGGCCTCCCTAGCCATGTGAAACTGTGAATCAATTAAACCTCTTTTATTTATAAATTACTCAGTCTCAGGTATTTATTCATAGCAGAATGAGGATGGACTAATACACGCATCTTGAACATTTTGCTGCTTAGAAATTTCTTCTGCCAGACACCCTAAATCATCACTTTCAAGGTCAAAGTTCCACAGATTCCTAGAACAGGGACACAATGTCACCAGTCTCTTTGCTAAAGCATAGCAGGAGTGACCTTTGTTCCAGTTCCCAATAAGTTCCTCTTCTCCATCTGAGACCAACTCAGCCTGAACTTCATTGTCCATATCACTGTCAGCAGTTTGGTCACAACAATTTAACAAGTCTCCAGGAAGTTCCAGACTTTCCCTCATCGTTCTGTCTTCTTCTGAGCCCTCCAAACTGTTCCAACCTCTGCCCATTACCCAGCTCCAAAGCCACTTCCACATTTTCAGGTATCTTTATAGCAATGCCCCACTCCTGGGTACCAATTTTTTCTATTAGTCCATTCTCACATTGCTATAAAGAACTACCTGAGACTGGGTAAAGAAGAGAGGTTTAATTGACTCACGGTTCCACAGGCTGTACAAGAAACATGGTTGGGGAAGCCTCAGGAAACTTACAATTATGGTGGAAGGTGAAGAGAAAGCAAGCATGTCTTACATGGTGGGAGCATGAGAAAGAGAGTAAAGAGGGAGGCGCTACGCACTTTTAAACAACCACATCTCATTAGAACTCACTGTCACGAGAACAGCAAGGGGGAGGTCCGTTCCTATGATCCAATCACCTCTCACCAGCTTCCTCCTCCAACACCGGGGATTACAATTTGGACGTGAGATTTGGGTGGGGACACAAATCCAAAGCATATGAGAAAGCAAAAGAGCCTTACTTCTGATATGGAGAAAATTTGAATATTTTAGTTGTCTGGATAAAAGATCAAACTAGCCACAACAACCCCTGAAGCCAAAGCCTAATCCACAGCAAGACCCTAACTCACCTCAGTTCCATAAAGGCTGAGAGAGGTAAGGAATCTGCAGAAAAAAAATTGAAAGCTATCCAAGGTTGATTCATGAGGTTTGAGGAAATAAGTCATCTCTATAACATAAAAGTGCAAGGTGAGGCAGCAAGTGCTGATGAGGAAGCTGCAGTAAGTTATCCAGAAGATGATGAAAGTAAATACACTAAACAACAGGTTTTCAATGTACACAAAACGACCTTCTATTGGAAGAAGATGCCATCTAGGACTTTCATTGCTAGAGAGAAGTCAATCCCTGGCTTTGAAGCTTTAAAAAGAGAGTCTTACTCAATTGTTGGGTGATAAAATGTAGCTGGTGACTTTAAACTGAAGCCAATGCTCGTTTACCATTCTGAAATCCTAGGGTTCTTAAGAATTATGCTAAATCTACTCTGTGTTCTCTCAATAGAATTACAAAGCCTGGATGACAGCACATCTGTTTATAGCATGATTTACTGAATATTTTAAGCCCACTGTTCAGACCTGCTGCTCAGAAAAATAGATTCCTTTCAAAATATTATTGTTTCTTGACAATGCATGTAGCCACGTAAGAGCTCTGACAGAGAAGGACAAGGAGATTAATGGATTGGTGTGGGATGCAATATACAACAGAAAGTATTTGGTTCTACTAGCTTTCACACATGTAAACAACACCATAATGAGTATACAATACAGTTCTATCACCCCAAAAAACTCCCTGATGTTATCCCTCTGTCATACCCTTCCTTTATATGTAACCTCTGGTAATCACTGGTCTGTTTTCTGGCCTTATAGTTTTATCATTTCAAGAATGTCATGTAAATAGAATCATACAGTGTGTGTAATGTTTTGAGGCTAACTTATTTAACACAGCATAATGCTCTTGACATCCATTAAATTTGTTATGCCTATTAATGGCTCTTTCCTTTTTACTGCTGAGTGTTAATTCATTGAATAGATTTCCACCATTTGTTTAGCCATTTGCTCATTGAAGGACATTTGGGTTGTTTCCCGTTTTTGGCAATTATGATTAGAACCCCTATAAACATTTGGGAACAGGTTTTTTCTGAAGATAAGTTTTCATTTTTCTAGGGATGTGGTTCTTCACTGGGGACTATTTTGCCCCCACCAAGGGATGTTTGACAATATCTGGAGACTTGGGGTAGGGGAAGTGCTACTGGCATCTAGTGGATAGAGGCTAGAGATGCTGCTAAACATTCTACAATGCAGGGGTCTGTGTATTAGTCTGTTCTTACAGTGCTATAAGGAAATATCTGAGACTGAGACTGGGTAATTTATAAAGGAAAGAGGTTTTTTTTGTTTTGTTTTGTTTTGTTTTGAGACAGAGTCTCACTCTGTCAACCAGGCTGGAGCACAGTGGCATTGGCTCACTGCAAGCTCCACCTCCCAGGTTCACGCCATTCTGCCTCAGCCTCCCGAGTAGCTGGGACTACAGATGCCCACCACCACGCCCGGCTAATGTTTTGTATTTTTAGTAGAGACAGGGTTTCACTGTGTTAGCCAGGATGGTCTCGATCTC
>NW_012115877.1:1405255-1418169 GCF_000951035.1 Colobus angolensis palliatus | reverse complement strand
TGATGCCTCCAGCTTTGTTCTTTTGACTTAGGATTGTGGAAAGAGGTTTAATTGACTCACAATTCAGCATGGCTGGGGAGGCCTCAGGAAACTTACAATCATGGTAGAAGGTGAAGGGGAAGCAGGTACATCTTACATGGCAGAAGGCAAAGGGGAAGCAAGACACCTTCTTCACAAGGTGAAGGAAAGTAGGTAGGAAGGAAAAGGACCACAGGAGGAACTACCTAGCACTTATAAAACCATCAGATCTTGTGAGAACTCACTATCATGAGAACAGCATGGGGGTGTGAACCCTGAAAATTTGAGACAGGTCTCAGTTAATTTAGAAAGTTTATTTTGCCAAGGTTGAGGACGCACCTGTGACACAGCCTCAGGAAGTCCCGATGACATGTGCCCAAGGTGGTCAGGGAACAGCTTGGTTTTATACATTTAGGGAGAAAAGAGACATCAATCAATTTACGTAAGAAGTACATTGGTTCTGTTTGGAAAGGCGGGACAACTTGAAGCAAAGGCAGGAGGACTGGAAGAGGGGAGGGAGCTTCCAGGTGACAGGTAGGTGATACACAAATGGTTACATTCTTTTGAGTTTCTGATTAGCTTTTCCAAAGGAGGCAAATCAGAGATATACATCTATCTCACTGTGCAGAGGAATGACTTCGAATAGAATGGGAGGCAGGTTTCCCCTAAGCATTTTCTAGCTTGAGTTTTCCTTAGTGATCCTGGGGGCCCAAGATATTTTTCTTTCACAGGGGAAACTGCCCCACGATTCAGTTACCTCCAGCTGGCCTCTCCCTTGCCACGCAGGGATTATAGGGACTATGGGGACTACAATTCAAGATAAGATTTTGGGTGGGGACACAGCCAAACCTTATCAGTCTGCCTCACACAACAATGAATTAGCCAGCCTGAGATGTCAGCGGTGCCAAGATTGAGAAACCCTGGGTAAATACCAAGGAGTACAATTGCTAGATCACATGGAAAGCATATGTTTATAAGAAACAGCCAAATTGTTTTTCAGGGTGGCTGTACCATTTTACATTTCCACCAGTGCTATAGAAGAGTTCTAGTTGCTTCACATCTTTAGCAGCAGACTAAGACGTTTTAAATAGATGTGTAGCAGTATCTTATTTGTGCCACTTTTTAAGAGTAAGGAAACATTCCCAGAAGCCCAAGAATAATCCACCTGGTGTCTTATTGGTCAGAATCACATCACATACCTATTCCTAAACCAATCACGAGCAAGGAGAATGGAATTATTATTCACCATCTAGAGGACATGCTGTCTGGGGTTTCCTATCTACTTTCTTTATGCCTTCCCTTTATTTTCTCATGAAATAAAATTAAAAAGTACTACCTACAAGAAATCCCATACCTTGACCCTGTTCTTGAAAGACCACACAGTGACACCTTCATTGTCAGTGGATTCAATAGAGGAGAAGTAAGGAAGAGGACATTTCCCGCACCCATTTCTGTTTCCAGGAAGAGTTATTGCAGTACCATAAACAAATCAATCCTCAATCTGCCATTTTCCCTTCTTCTTCCTCCCTCCATGTATTTCTCCAGTAGGGCAGACTGGGAAATTAGATGGCCTCATCTCAGACCCAGAAGAGGGCGGAGGGAGTTGTGTACTGATTTAAGAAAAGCATCTGACAAAAATAGAATTTCTTTTATTATTTTAGGGAGATAAAACAGTGCATACAAATAAATGTTTCTTCTTTGTGGCATTAGACTTCATTGGTTTATAGGCTGTGCTTGGTTGGAAGAATGTGCAATTCTGAGAGTGTCCGGTTCAGCATTCTGGTATATTCACCTACAAAAAACAGCACTTACTAGCACTTGAAGTTATTTCATAAATTACTTACAAAATGAGCTAAAGTATGGCTTTCACTTTACCTTTCCTGGTAACTTAATTGGGAGAACTAAGCACAAATGGTTTCTGGAATGAAATTCATATAGAAGCCATCTCTGAGTAGCAAAGAAAGAGAGGATATCTTACTGGTAAGCTTCTAAAGACCTTTTTATGAAGGAAAATCTGATAGGAAATAGTATTTCCAGAAAAATTAATGAAAAGACAGTTTTCGGAGTGGTATCACTTAGTGTGACTGTTATTTTTTTTTTTAATTTTTATGGTTTTCTAAATTGTCTCAGCCAAAATAAGTAATTTTTTTTAAGGCCTAGGCCTCAAAGCATATCCAGAGTGTTCAGAAAAGCTGGCAGTGCCATGAGCAAGAGAGATCCAGGATCCCAAAGAGAAGAAGGCAGTAGCCTAACCCACCAGCAGACAGTACATTGGATCAACAGAAGCCACAATGAAGCTTGGACGAATGGGGCTTGCCGTAACAGCTCTGCTCCTCACTGGCTGGGTGGCCTTGAGCCACTTAATCATTCCGTGCCTCAATTTCTTCATCTAAAAACTGAGACAATGATAATATTTACCACATAGGGTTGCTTGTTACCTGGGTAAATGCATATAAAGCACTTATTACAATGTCTGGCACATGATATATGTGCTATAATTTTCACTATTAGCTATTATAATTATTAGAAAACAAGAGAGGATACATAGTATCAGCAAGAGTGTTAAAAAGCTAAAAGAGAGTCCCCCTCCCACCCCTAATGAGGACACTGCCACAAATCTCATGGATCCTGGTAGAGAATGTCTCCTCATCCACAAAAAAAAGACCTTGTCTGGGGGTAGCTCACCTCCTCTCCATTGTGAAGTTATTGCAGAATGTATGATTCCATCTTTATCTCTTTCTTTGAACTACATCTTTACTAAAACCTTGTGGTTCTAGTGCTTAAAAGTGGGCCAGGCACAGTGGTTCACACCTGTTATCCCAGCACTTTGGGAGGCTGAGAAGGGTGGATCACCTGAGGTTTGAGGTTAGGAGTTCGAGACCAGCCTGGCCTACATGGTGAAACCCCATCTCTACAAAAAATACAAAAATTAGCCGGGCATGGTGGTGAGCGCCTGTAATCTCAGCTACCTGGGAGGCTGAGGCAGGAGAATCACTTGAACCCGGGAGGCAGAGGTTGCAGTGAGCTGAGATGGCGCCGTTGCACTCCAGCCTGGGTAACAAGAGCAAAACTCTCAAGAACAAAAACAAAAACAAAAACAAAACAAAGCAAACAAACAAAAAACCAGGCCGGGTGCAGTGGCTCACGCCTGTAATCTCAGCACTTTGAGAGGCCGAGACGAGCAGATCACCTGAGGTCAGGAGTTCAAGACCAGCCTGGTCAACATGGTGAAACTCTGTCTCTACTTAAAAAGATAAATAAATAATAGCTGTGTGTGGTGGTCGGTACCTGTAATGCCAGCTACTTGGGAGGCTGAGGCAGGAGAATCACTTGAACCCGGGAGGCGGGGGTTGCAGTGAGCCAAGATTGTGCCACTGCACTCCAGCCTGGGAGACAGAGTGAGATTCTGTCTAAAAAAAAAACAAAAAAATGTGAGGAGCACTGGGCTATCAAAGGGAGGTGCATCTCCAAGTTTCTGGAGTGTGACATGCTTGGTAGAAGGCAATTTTGGTCCCTGATACACTAGAGATATGTGAAGGTTAAACTACCAAGACCTGGCTAGAAATTTCTCAGTTCTGCTAAAGGCTGGCCTCGAAACTGGGTTTTTGTGTGTTTCTTCTTCCCTCTGTCTAGTAGTTGTCTCAAATCAGTTTGGCAGTTTAAGGATTCAGTCTCCTCACAAGCTTCTCTTGGGGATCATTTTAGGGGAAAAACAAATTCTGTACCCTAAACCAAACTAAATGCAGGACAAAATGGAAAATCTCTTCAGATAGGCAGCCAAGTTTGTGGTAGAATTAAAGGGTCAGAGGGGAAGGAAGTAGAGTGAGACAGCCTGGTCACAAGACTTGAACACAGTTGAAACCTAGAGGTAAAAGCAGTACACTGGTTTCAGGAAGGCAAGAGAGGAAGACAGGCCTCTCTCTACCAGTCAACTGTGCAATTCTAGTCACATTTGCTGGAACTGCTCCCAAAACAGGGCCTGAACCAGCTGAGCAACCCCAAGAGCTTCCAGGGAGCAAGAAATGTGGAGCAATCTGTAATGGGCAGAAGGTGAAATCTCATTAGAAACCTGTTTGCTTTTGTAACACATGACAAGCAGGATTTTGACACTTGTGAAGAAGCTCCCCAGAGCCCAGAGAAAAGGATGAATCCTGAAAAGGAAGAGAATGCCTCTTGCTTTTGGCCACATGTCCTAAGAGGTGTCTGAAAAGATATGTGAACAATCATCTTGATTGCTGATTGATATGTGGGAGCAACCATCATAAGGTTTTAAAGATTCCCAAGAGAAGGTCCTTATTTTAGAAAAAATCTGACCACAGAAGGAGGAACAACAGAAACGTGTACCAAGTGTACTGTATTAGTCAGGGTTCCCTAGAGGGACAGAACTAATAGGATATATATATATATATGATATATATATCATATATATATATATGAGTTTATTAACTTACATATCACAAGCTCTCACAATAGTCTGTCTGGAAGCTTGAGGAGGAAGGAGAGCCAGTCTTAGTCTCAAAACCGATGAACCTGGAGTCCGATGTTTGAGGGCAGGAAGCATCAAACACAGGAGAAAGATGTAGGCTGGGACACTAGACCAGTCTCGCCTTTTCACATTTCTCTGCCTGCTTTGTATTCGCTGGCAGCTGATTAGATTGTGTCCACCAGATTAAGGGTGGGTCTGCCTTCCACAGCCCACTGATTCAAATGTTAATGTGCTTTGGCAGCACTCTCACAGACACACGCAGGATCGATACTTTGCCTCCTTCAATCCAATCAAGTTGACACTTAGTAGTAATCATCACATGTACCAAGAGCTTCTCACAGATACGTTGTTTTCCTTCACTCTTGATTTCATCCCAGCAATATACAGGGCATTATGGGAAGAAGTCCTTGGTTTCTCAGAATGGTACCAAGAAATAGATAGCATTGCTAGAGACTGAGGGATCAAGAAAAAATAATTTTTTCTTCAAAGTAACTCACTTCAGAAATTCCACCATAGACACTGGCATTACATAGAGGCAGACAAGCATTTATTTTAATATTGCCCAATAAGCCTCTGATCCCTGATGCTTATACCTTTCTGCCCATACCCAGCAGCTTAAGCAGTTCTTAAGAGTTTGAGATTCCCACATACATCCCAAGATGGGTGTTGCCGTAACTACTGTGTAAAATCTGCTATGCAAGTTATTATAATGCTTTAAAAATGTAATTCCATATTCAGTCTAATAAACTCTCTAAGACAGCATATACAAGTTTAGGGTTAATTTTCATTTTGACCACTGCAGTGGTTCTTGATTGAGTTTCACCACACTTCAGATGTGCCAGGAGCAGGCAGTTAGAAGGAGCAGGTAGAATTCTAGATAGAACTCTGGGCTCATATTACCCACCGTCTATGCAGTAGCCTTTGGGGAACAGGCATCAAGGTCTGTTTTGTACCACCTCTGCTGAGGTGCTAAGAGCACTGGATTTGAGGTCAGGAGGCTTGGATTTGAATTTCAGTCATACATACCCTCTTGGTAACTGAGTTCTTGTCAAGTGTCCGGGAAGAATCAGGTCACACGGACTTGAAGGATAGTGAATGTGAAGACTTTATTAAGTGGTGGAAGTGCCCCTCAGCAGAAGGGGAGCTGAAAGGGGGATAGTGCAGGAAGAAGGCCAGGCTTTAGGAAAGTCATTTGTCCACAGATGACAACTGCTAAAAGAGCATTATTTATAACACACATCTTCTGGGGCTCCAGAAGTCACGGGCAACGGCTAGACACTGTCACAAGCTGGTACAGGATTTGTTCCTGCCAGCACTCGACCTGGCTCCTGCACCCACTCACCTGCATGCTCCCCCTCCCTCTAGGGGTTTGAGTTCAATTTGAGCAAAATGAGTCCCCGCTACCTATACCCTTGCAAGTATCTCGAGGGAGTCAGGGAACTCTCCCGTCCTCCAGTCTCACTACTTCTCTGGGTCTCCTTTTCTTTTCTGTAAAACTTCATGGAAAATCATGTGACAAGACTGAAAATTGTCAATGCTAAGCAATTCTGAAGTGCTTTTTCTGGGCACCAAGTTCCATTAGATCCCTTAGACTAGAGTATGTACCCTCCTCCTCCCTCATTTCCTCCATTCCCACACTAATGCTCAAATAGTAGCACTGTCAAAAAACTGCCAAGGGTAGAGATGGAAGCATCCATTCCTTCCACTTCCACAGAGAAAGTCTAGAATATTTTTTTAAAATTAAGCTATTTACACTTTATAGCAAGCTTTTTTTTTTTGAGACAGAGTCTTGCTCTGTTGCCCAGGCTGGAGTGCAGTGGCACAATTTCAGCTCACTGCAACCTCCGCCTCCCGGGTTCAAGCAGTTCTCCTGCCTCAGCCTCCCAGGTAGCTGGGATTACAGGCACCCACCACCATGCCAGGCTATTTTTTTTTTGTATTTTTAGTAGAAATGGGGTTTTGCCATGTTAGCCAGGTTGGTCTTGAACTCCTGACCTCAGGTGATCCACCCACCTCTGCCTCCCAAAGTGCTGGGATTACAGGCATGAGCCTGTGTGCCCGACCTATAATGAGCTTTTGACTGAGACTCTTAGAGTGCTTTTTCACAGATGGTATAGGGTGTTATTTGAAGGAATGTCACACTCCTCATGAGAGTAAGTCATGAGTTCCATATGAGTCATGGCTTTTTTTTTTTTTAAACTCTCACTATGACTCCATTCCACATTTTGAGCTTTCCACAGACCCTTATTCTTTGCCCCTATCTACAAGTTCAGCAATGCCTTTGAAGGATGCTGGCAAAAGCAATGGGGTCATCAGCCTTGGAAAGAAACTCAGAAGTTCTTGTGAGGTATGATAAACCTTGTAAGTGTGACAAGATTAGGTTTCTGATCTCAGAATTAAGTTTATCTCCTGCTGGAAAAGTGTTTACTTTGGCTGCTGATACATCTGTGCATTCTGTATGATGTAGGCTCCAGTGCAAGAAGGAGGTCAAAGACTACTAGTCCCTGATGGGCCAGCCCTCCTCTTCAGAAGCCAGTTGTGGAGGTTTCACTGTTGAAGGGAAAATTCAGCTTGAGGAGTGTATATGTGTGTGTGTGTCCCTCTGCTTAAGCTGTGGTGACCTTGGGAGGGTTGTGAGCTGATTATTTTCTGTAGTGATACACAAGGTAGAGACTGACTTGATAACTGAGGTTTGGGGTTAGTTGTAACATCCTCAGCAACGATTTGGTGCAGGGGCAAACTGAGGAGGAGGCCATGGGAATTCTTAGAAATCAAGGCTGGGCCAGGCACGGTGGCTCATGCCTGCAATCCTAGCACTCTGGGAGGCCAAGGCAGGCAGATCACTTGAGGCCAGGAGTTCGAGACCGGCCTGGCCAACGCAGTGAAAAACTGTCTCTACTAAAAATACTATTTTTCATGGCAAAAGCCACAATTACTTTTGCACCAAGGTGAGACTTGCTTGAACCTGGGAAATGGAGGTTTCAGTGAACCAAGATCATGCCATGGCACTCCAGCCTGGGCAACAGAGTAAGACTCTGTCTAAAACAGAAAGGAAAAGAAAGAAAAGAAAAGAAAACAAGAAAAAAGAAAAGAAAAGAAAAGAGAAATCGAGGCCAAACTCTGATAGGTTATGCCAGTCGTTTGCAGAGTGTGGTCTCTGGAACCAGTAACATCAACATCACCTGGGAAACTGATGAAAATTCAAGTTCTTGGGCTGCTCTCCAGACACGTGAAGCTACAACTGCTATGGTGGGGCCCAGCGATTCACAGTTTAACATGCCTTTCAGGTGATTCTGATTCATGCTATTGTTTGAGAACTACTGGGTTAAGAGCTTTAGTTCTCAACCCGGGCTGCATACCCAAGTTGTTTGTTTTAAAGTAGAAATTCTGGGATGGGGCCCAGTATCCCCATATAACTCTGATGTTCGGGCAGGATTGAGAACCACAAACGCATTCTCTCCTTAGGGACAAGTTACTTGGGATTATGGGAAGTTTTTGTCATGAACCTTCCATCTCCTTCTTGTGATTGTAGGTTGGAGTTTTAGGATTATATGGCGTTTCCTGGCCCAGGGCCTGTCTCTGTGATGGAACTGAGGCCTAGCTAGAGAGTAATGGCTGTGCTTCTTGTTAGAGAAGTCAGGGTCTGTCTGACTATTGGTCCCCCATCTCTTTCCTCCCTTAACAATCTAGGCTGGGTGCAGTGGCTCACGCCTATAATCCCAGCACTTTGCAGGGCTGAGGTGGGCAGATCAAGAGGTCAGGAGTTCAAGACCAGCCTGACCAACATGGTGAAACTCTGTCTCTGTTAAAAATACAAAAATTAGCCAGGCGTGGTGGCACATGCCTATAATCCCAGCTACTCGGGAGGCTGGAGCAGGAGAATCATTTGAAACTGGGAGGTGGAGGTTGCAGTGAGCCAAGATCACGCCACTGCACTCCAGCCTGGGTGACAGAGTGAGACAAAAAAAAAAAAGATCTAGAAGAAGGCCGGGCACGGTGGCTCATGCCTGTAATTCCAGCACTTTGGGAGGCCAAGGCAGGTGGATTGCTTGAGGTCAGGAGTTCAAGACCAGCCTGGCCAACGTGGTGAAACTCCGTCTCTACTAAAAATACAAAAATTAGCTGGACATGGTTGCATACATCTGTGATCCCAGCTACTCAGGAGGCTGAGGCAGGAGAATTGCTTGAACGTGGGAGGCGGAGATTGCAGTGAGCTGAGATCGCATCACTGCACTCCAGCCTGGCCAACAGAGTGAAGCGCTATCTCAGTAATTAATTAATTAATTAATTAAAAATAAAAAATAAATAAAAATCTAGAAGAAGCAGTTGACCTTCCTTGTACAGAGGCCTGGAAGAAGACGTTTTGCAGAAATAATGAATGGTGGATGATGATTGCCAAGATATAGTTATGTTAGCCCCTGAACTTTCTTTATTTCAAACTAGGCATCTCTAGTTATTTTAGTTCTTTCATCTTCTCCCTATTATGCCCAACTCCATTAGACATGTGGTCTATGACCTTGGGCTTCTTTTGCTTTCATTTCTCCATTTTAGAACAGGACCAATGCCTGTTATCACTCAAAATGTTAAGGGGACAGGCAGAGATGAGGGAAGGACCAATGAGGGGAGACTACTTACATTTGCCAATGTTTAAGATGCACAAGACAATAAAACCATCACTACACAGTGAATTTGTGTGTGTGTGTGTGTTGGGGGGTCTCAACTCTTTATCCTACTTGTTTTAAAAGTGATTTAATAGTGTTTTTCAGAGGCAAAATTTAGTTCATTCATTTAAATATTGAATTCTGGAGCAGTGGTGAGATACTACAAACTTTTCTTTGCAGTTAAGCCAATCTGTTATTTCATATCTCCTTCTCTTGGCTTCCTGTCATAATAAGAGTATGCTATAGACACTGAGTAATGTATGTATACATTTGGCGGAAAGTATATTGAATACAGATAAATATGGTAACATCAACTGCAGGACTATGTGCTAGACATTTACATTACTTATCTCACTATATTTAATCCTTACAAAAATCTTGTGAGATTCTTATTGCCTTTTACAGATAAGACAGAGCTTCATGTGATCTGACTTCCCCAAGGAGACACAATGTCAGGCAGAACCAGGATTTGAACTTGGATATGCCTGATTTGAGGGAGCTTTTCTTCTTCTTCTTTTTTTTTTTTTTTTTTTTTAGATAGAGTCTCACTCTGTTGCCCAGGCTGGAGTGCAGTGGCATGATCTCGGCTCACTGCAGCCTTTGCCTCCCATGTTCAAGTGATTCTCCTGCCTCAGCCCCCCATGTAGCTGGGACTACAGGTGCATGCTACCAGTAGCCTGGCTGATTTTTGTATTTATAGTAGAGACAGGGTTTCACCATGTTGGCCAGTGTGGTCTCAAGCTCCTGACCTCAGGTGATCCACCTGCCTCGGCCTCCCAAAGTGCTGGGATTACAGGCATGAGCCACCATACCTGGCCTTTTCTTCTTGTTTTTTTTTTTTTAGACAGAGTTTTGCTCTGTCGCCCAGGCTAGACTGAAATGGCATGATCTCAGTTCACTGCAATCTCCGCCTCCTGGCTTCAAGTAATTCTCCTACCTCAGCCTCCCAAGTGGCTGGGATTACAGGCATGAGCCACTGTGTCCGGCTAATTTTTGTATTTTTAGTACAGACAAGGTTTTGCCATGTTGGCCAGGTTGGTCTCGAACTCCTGCCCTCAGATGACCCACCCACCTTGGCCTCCCAAAGTGTTGGGATTACAGGCGTGAGCCACTGTGCACGGCCTATTTCTTCTTATATGATCACCAGAGTTGTTGTCACTTCCCTGACCCTCACATTAATGCTGTTGGTTATGAAAGCCAGCCAAGCTGAAGTGAGATCCTTCTGATGGGCATATCAATACAGGGCAAATAAAGGATTTGTTCCAGATGACTCACTAAAGCTAAGACTGGAATCTAGTTTTCTTGACCATCTGCCAAAGTACGTCTTAGATCAAAAGATGAGGGAGCCTCTTCTTGCTGTGTAGCAGGATGAGCCACAGACAAACTCCCTCAGACACTGGGTTAAAGAAGGAAGAGGCTTTATTCAGCCAGGAGCGTCAGCAGACTTGTGTCTCAAGAACCAAGCTCCCCGAAGAAAGAGTTCCTGGTCCTTTTAAGGGCTTACAACTGTAAGGGGTCCACGTGAAAGGGTCGTGATAGATTGAGCAAAGATGGGGTACGTGACTAGGTGAGGGTGGTAAGCAAGGCAAGCATTTCTCCATACCATTGTCTGTGATCTATAGATGGCACAAGCGGTTAGGGTGGGGGTTAATCTTTAACCTACAGGCCTGGCCAGTGGCCCTGATCAGTCTGTGATTTTTCAGTTTTTACTTCCTCCTTTTCTTTGGAGACAGGGGAGAGTAGGAGAAATGGCCTCTCTCCTCAGCTGCAGCAACACTGACACTGACCAAGAAAATAAGAAAGGGGTTAGCATGTCTCCCCTTGTCCTCGGGTTCTGAAATAGGATCCTGACATTTCAGATTGGCGAAAGAAGGGCCTTGCAAAGCTTTTCAACTAGCAAGAATGATATGGGTCACATTATCAGAGACAATAGCTACTGGAGTTGGGAATTCAGCTTTCTTTGGGCTATAGTTTTGTCCAGGTTTTTAAAGCTTCAGCTTTGGATTTCAAAATATAAGTGGACAAAGTTAAGGGGGCAGAAAAGCAATCATAACTATATTTGAAAAACTTTTACATAGTTCTTACGTTGTGCTAGGTGCTGTTCTAAATATTTTACCTATATTAACTCATTTAATCCTCATAACAATGTTTTTCAGTGGGTACAATTATTATCCCCATTTTACAGATGAAGACATTGAGGCTCTGAGAGATGAAATGTTTACCCAAGGCTACAAAGTCAGTAAGTGGCAGAGCCCAGAGTTAAACCTTTGCAGTCTAGTTCCAGACCCCATACTTTCAGCCATAATACTGTGCTGCTTCTTGAGGCTACAAGCGGAATTCTAAAACCACAGATTCAGAGTTGGAAAGGCAATTAATGGAGTTTTAGTCCAAACTTCCGATCACTAGAAGAATCTTTTCTATGCCCTCCCTGCCCTGCTTGAAAATTTTCAGAGTCAGGAGCTTGGTATCTCAAAAGTAGATCATTCCAATATGGATTGTCTCTGATTGTTAAAAAGTTTAACTTAACAATAAACTGGGGAACAATAAACTGGAGAAGCTGGGGAAGAAAATATTCTCAGCTCGTGTTTGCTGAACTTGTATTACGTTCAAACCATTCTATTTGGTATATACAAAGAAAAGGATATACCTTATACCTTACAGACTCTTAAGAGAAATAAACATTCATATAATGGCTACTATACATGGCAGACTGTGCTACATGCTATAATGTGAATACAGTCATGCATCACTTAACAATGAGGATATGTTCTGAAAATGCATTATTATGTGATTTTGCCCTTGTGTGAACATTATGAGTGTACTTACACAAACCTAGATGGTATAGCCTGCCATACACCTTGCCTACATACCATAGTCTATTGCTCCTAGGCTACAAACCTTTACAGCATGTTACTGTACTGGATACTGTAGACAATTGGAACACAATGGTCAGTGTTTGTGTATCTAAACATATCCTAAATATAGAAAATATACAGTAAAAATATAGTGTAGAAGACAAAAAATGGTACACCTGTATAGGGCACTTACCATGAATGGAGCCTGCAGGACTGGAAGTTGATCTGGCTGAGTCAGTGAGTGGTGAGTGAACATGAAGGCTTGGGACATTACTGTACCTTACTGTAGACTTTATACACACTGTACATTTAGGCTTTGCTAAATTTATTTTTAAAATTTTATTTATTCAATAATAAATGAGGCTGGGTGTGGTAGCTTGTTCCCGGACCAAACCAAGGGTCGGGCTGCTTATTCTCATGGCCTAATGAGATGCAGATGAGGGAAAGGAGGGAGTTTTTATCTCTGTAACTGGTTACAGAAAAGGCCTAGAAAATATCGCCAGATCAACTCAAAATTACAAAGTTTTCCAGCGCTTATATACCTTCTAAGCTGTATGTCTACATGTAAGTGTGCATTTATCTAAAGAAATAAGTGATTAACTTCTTTTAATTTATAACTAAGGTCTGAGTCCTGAAGACCTTCCTCTGGAACCTCAGTAAATTTATTCAGTCTAAATGGGTCCAGGTGCTGGAGTGATTACCCTTATTTTGTCTCCAGCTAAATCATGGAGATTTGGGGAGTTCCTTCAGACCCCCAATAAAACTTGTTTAATCCTAAACAGGTTCTGTTAAGCATTCCTAGGCTGGGAGCGGTGGCTCAAGCCTGTAATCCCAGCACTTTGGGAGGCCGAGACGGGTGGATCACAAGGTCAGGAGATCGAGACCATCCTGGCT
>NW_012115877.1:1401919-1403865 GCF_000951035.1 Colobus angolensis palliatus | reverse complement strand
CCACTGCACTCCAGCCTGGGCGACAGAGTAAGACTGTCTAAAAAAAAAAAAAAGACACACACACATTAGGCTAGGCCTACACAGGCTCAGGATCATCAATATCACTGTCTTCTGCCTTCACATCTTGTCCCACTGGAAGGTCTTTGGGGGCAAAATAACATGCATGGAGCTGTCACCTGCTATGATAAAAATGCCTTCTTCTGCAATACCTACTGAAGGACCTGCCTGTGGCTGTGTTACAGTTAACTTTTTTATATATAAGTAGAAGGAGTACACTTTAAAATAATGACGGAAAGGACAGTACAGTAAATACATGAACCAGTAACATAGTTATCTATCATCATTATCAACTCATATGTACCGTGTAAGATGGTATGTGCAAACTTACTGGCAGCACAGTAGGTTTGTTTACTTCAGCATCACCACAAACACGTGAGTAATGCATTGTGCTATTGTGTCCAGAATGGGTTCCTTCTGGTGGGTTCTGGGTCTTGATGACTTCAAGAATGAAGCCGCAGACCCTCGCGGTGAGTGTTACAGTTCTTAATGTTCCCATGTGTCTGGAGTTTCTTCCTTCCAGTGGGTTCGTGGTCTCGCTGACTTCAGGAGTGAAGCCGCAGACCTCCACAGTGAGTGTTACAGCTCTTAAAGGTGGCGTGTCTGGAGTTGTTTGTTCCTCCCGGTGGGTTCGTGGTCTTGCTGACTTCAGGAATGAAGCCACAGACCTTTGCAGTGAGTGTTACAGCTCCTAAAGGTAGTGCAGACCCAAGGAGTGAGCAGCAGCAAGATTTATTGTGATAAGCAAAAGAACAAAGCTTCTACAGTATGGAAGGGGACCCGAGCAGGTTACCACTGCTGGCTGGGATAGCCAGCTTTTATTCTCTTATTTGACCCCAGCCACATCCTGCTGATTGGTCCATTTTACAGAGCACTGATTGTTGCAATTACAATCCTTTAGCTAGACACAGAATGCTGATTGGTGCGACTTTACAGAGGGCTGATTGGTGCATTTAGAGTCGTTTAGCTAGACACAGAGTGTTGATTGGTGCATTTGCAATACTTTAGCTAGACACAAAAGTTCTCCAAGTCCCTAATCTACTCAGAAGCTCAGCTGGCTTCACCTCTCACCATGATGTTATGATAGCTATGACATCTCTAAGTGATAGGAATTTTTCAGCTTCATTGTTATCCTATGGGACCAGCATAATATATGTGGTCTGTTGTTGACTGAAATGGTGTTATGCAGTGCATGACTGTACAAAGGTGAACTGCAGGAGTACAGAAGAAAGTGAAACTAATTCAAACAAAGGTGGTTTAGGTAAAGTATCCTAAAGACAGTAACAGCTGTATCTTGAAGCTTGGGTAAGATTTCAATAAGCACAGCTGAAGCAGAAAGGCAGAAATGAAACATCAGATAAGCACAGAGGTATTCTTTTTCTATGGCCACCCTTTGGCTAGCTGAAGAAAGCCAGCATGATGCTCTGAGTCCATCTTTCTTTTGTCCCCTTAGCTGGTTTGCTTTTCATATAGAGGTTGAGAGTATCAGTTCTGCATTTGGATCCCAGTTTGGCCACTCATTACCAGGGCCACATTATAACGTTTATAGACCCTATGTACTTTTACCTTTGTGGGCCCCTTCCTTCTTTAAAAACAAAAACAAAAACAAACTGGCCAGGCACAGTGGCTCACGCCTGTAATCCCAGCACTTCGGGAGACCGAGGCATGTGGATCACCTGAGGTGGGAATTTGAGACCGGCCTGACCAATATGCCGAAAACCCATCTCCACTAAAAATACAAAAATTAACTGGGCGTGGTGGTGCATACCTGTAACCCCAGCTACTTGGGAGGCTGAGGTAGAAGAATTGCTTGAACCTGGGAGGCAGAGGTTGCAGTGAGCCGAGATCGCGCCATTGCACTCCAGCCTGGGAGACAGAGCAAGACACTG
>NW_012115877.1:1375915-1400229 GCF_000951035.1 Colobus angolensis palliatus | reverse complement strand
CATTTGCTTGTCTGTAAAGGATTTTATTTCTCCTTCACTTATGAAGCTTAGTTTGGCTGGATATGAAATTCTGGGTTGAAAATTCTTTTCTTTAAGAATGTTGAATATTGCCCCCACCCCCCACCCCCACATGCCACTGTCTTCTGTCTTACAGAGTTTCTGCCGAGAGATCCACTGTTAGTCTGATGGGCTTCCCTTTGTGGGTAACCTGACCTTTCTCTTTGGCTGCCCTTAATACTTTTTCCTGCATTTCAACTTTGGTGAATCTGACAATTATGTCTCTTGGAGTTGCTCTTCTCGAGGAGTATCTTTGTGGCTTCTCCATTTTTCCTGAATTTGAATGTTGGCCTGCCTTGCTAGGTTCGGGAAAGTTCTCCTGGATAATATCCTGAAGAGTGTTTTCCAGCTTGGTTCCCTTCTCCCCATCACTTTCAGGTACACCAACCAGATGTAGATTTGGTCTTTTCACTTAGTCCCATATTTCTTGGAGGCTTTGTTCATTTCTTTTTACTCTTTTTTCTCTAAACTTCTCTTCTCACTTCATTTCATTCATTTGATCTTCAATCACTGGTAACCTTTCTCCCACTTGATCAAATCAGCTACTGAAGCTTGTACATGCGTCAGGTAGTTCTCGTGCCATGGTTTTCAGCTCCATCAAGTCATTTAAGGTCTCCTCTATACTGTTTATTCTAGTTAGCCATTTGTCTAATCTTTTTTCAAGGTTTTTAGCTTCTTTGCAATGGGTTCAAACATTCTCCTTTAGCTCAGAGAAGTTTGTTATTAACGATTTTCTGAAGCCTTCTTCTCTCAACTCATCAAAGTTATTGCCCGTCCAGCTTTGTTCCATTGTTGGCGAGGAGCTGCATTCCTTTGTAGGAGAAAAGGTGCTCTGATTTTTAGAATTTTCAGCTTTTCTGCTCTGGTTTCTCTCCATCTTTGTGGTTTTATTTACCTTTGGTCCTTGATGATGGTGATGTACAGATGGGGTTTTGGTGTGGATGTCCTTTCTGTTTGTTAGTTTTCCTTCTAACAGTCAGGACCCTCAGCTGCAGGTCTGTTGGAGTTTGCTGGTGGTCCACTCCAGACCCTGTTTGTCTTGGTATCACCAGTGGAGGCTACAGAACAGCAAATATTGCAGAACGGCAAACATTGCTGCCTGATCCTTCCTCTGGAAGCTTCATCTCAGAGGGGCACCCAGCCATATGAGTTGTCAGTCGGCCCCTACTGGGAGTTGTCTCCCAGTTAGGCTACTCAGGGGTCAGGGACTGACTTGAGGAGGCAGTCTGTCTGTTCTCAGATCTCAAACTCCATGCTGGAAGAACCACTACTCCCTTTGAAGCTGTCAGACAGGGATGTTTAAGTCTGCAGAAGTTTCTGCTATGCCCTGCCCCCAGAGGTGGAGTCTACAGAGGCAGGCAGGCCTCCTTGAGCTGCGGTGGCCCCCACCCAGTTCCAGCTTCTGGTCCGCTTTGTTTACCTACTCAAGCCTCAGCAATCATGGATGCCCCTCCCCCACCTGGCTTTCACTTTGCAGTTCCATCTCAGCCTGCTGTGCTAGCAGTGGGTCAGGCTCTGTGGGCATGGGACCCTCTGAGCCAGGTGCAAGATATAATCTCCTGGTGTGCCATTTGCTAAGACCATTGGAAAAGCACAGTATTAGGGTGGGAGTGTCCCCATTTTCCAGGTACTGTCTGTCATGGTTTCCCTTGGCTAGGAAAGGGAATTCCCTGATCCCTTGCACTTCCTGGGTGAGGCAGTGCCCCACCCTGCTTTGGCTCACACTCCATGGGCTGCACCCACTATCTGACAAGCCCCAGTGAGATGAACCAAGTACCTCAGTTGGAAGTGCAAAAATCACCCGTCTTCTGCGTTGCTCATGCTGGGAGCTGTAGACTGGAGCTGTTCCTATTTGGCCACCTTGGAACCTCCTCTGGCATGTTGATTCTTTGAAGAGAAATTTAGAACTCATATCTAACATTGGAATTCAGCTTCCTCTTAGCCATATTTGTTGTATCCTCTCCAACTTGAAAAATGTTGGTTGTTGTTTTAATTTGGAAGCTTCATATAAAATATAATTGAGTCATCTGTATTTCTCTTTGTTATCTCTTAGCCTTATATCCAGAGTGACCAGATATTGTCACCAGCTTAGTTAATATCTGTTATTTTTGGTTCACCCCTGTGAAAGGAAATTAAATTTTGGGACCCCAAACTCATTTAGCCAAAGAGAAAAGTCAAGCTGGGAACTGGGTCACACAAACCTGCCTCCCCGTTTTGGTTCCTAAATAAGATGGCTGCAGGATGAAAAGCTACCTACCTCCCCAATATTTCGCCCACAAGGAAATTCCTGATGAGCTGTTAAAACTTTACCATGGGCAATGCAAATATCTTAACTGATTGTTTGCCTATCCCATTTTGTTTGTGTTATGTAAAATGCAGATTCCCCACATTTTTCCTCTGCCCCTTTTTATTTATGTGAAAACTGTGTGCTTTTCAATATCCTGCCTTTTCCCCTTTAAATTTGAAGCCCTCAAAATCATCTTCAGAAAAAGGCATAGACCTATCTCCGGGGCATGTCTGTAACTTTAGCAAATAAATCTCCCAAAATGATTGAGACTTGTCTCATCATTTTCCTCAACTGACACCCCTTTCACTATTGGAAGTATCCTGTTGTGGTTGATAAATTATGTATGGTCATCCTTCTTATGTCACCTTCCTTCTTTTTGTTCAGAAGACAACTTAAGAAGTCCTTCCTGTTGTCACCAGTATGTCTTATGAGGCTCAGTTGCATTAATGACACTCTATGTATAGTCGGGGGACATTTTTACATTTGTCCTAGGTTATGTATGCTACAATTTCTCTGCACTTCTAGAAAAGCCAAATAAATGGTGATAGGTTAAAATTGCAGAGAGTAAAGTCTGGAAGATCAGGACTGGGAGAAACCACTAAACACTTCCATAAACCACCAAGAAGAGCATTGTGAACTTTCCTTCCCTGGAGACCTTGATAAGAAGGCTTGTTACCAGAAAGGGGCTCCGATCCAGACCCCAAGTGAGGATTCTTGGATCTTTCACAGAAAGAATTTGAGGTGAATTCATACAGTAAAGTGAAAGCAAGTTTATTAGGAAAGTAAACGAATAAAGAATGACTACTCCATCTGTCCTTTTGGAATGAAGAAATATTTCCCCAGATCAAGGAGAGGAAATGGGTACTGATTGCAGCCCATGGCAACAGCCTTTGGGATATTGTTGAGCATCTGGAGGGTCTCTCTGAAGAGACTGTCATGAAGCTGAACCTGCCGACTGGTATTCCCATTGTCTACGAATTGGACAAGAACTTGAAGTTCATCAAGCCCATGCAGTTCCTGGGGGATGAAGAGACTGCGTAAAGCCATGGAAACGGTGACTGTCCAGCACAAGGCCAAGAAGTGAAGGCCAGTGGGCAGATTACTATCCCAAGGAGCACCCTCCCTGCCTATCACATTCTTCTGCACCACCTCCCTCCTGCACATGTCACACTGACCACATCTGTAGGCATCTTAAGTTGTGGCTGTAGATTGGCACCAGTGGCTCCCATTTTCATTTTAGCCATTTTGTCTCCTGTACCCACTCTCTTCATACAATCTAGTGAGAATAGCACTTCTAGTGCATGGGTTCTCAATCCAAGCTGAGGAACAGCTCTCCTTGCCCAAGAGCGTTCAAAGGTAATGACTTGGGGTTTTGCTAGTGCTTTATTCACTATGGACTTGTGGGGAGGATCCATGTTAAGCCATGACCAGTGAGGAGAAATAAGAGAGCCTGTCCATCCCCAGGAGCCAGTCCTGTGCTTTTCAGTAGTCAAGCCACTGCCTGGGAGCTCCAGTCATCCCAGTAGAAGATAAATGTAACCTGCAAGGGGATGTGAAAAACAACTGTTTCCTCCCTGACCCCAGAGGAGCTGGCTCTAGGGTCATCTGAGATCAATCCTGAAGTTAGTTTATGTGTTACATTTACCAAAAAAAAAAAAGAAAAAAGTATATAGAAATAACACAAAACAGAAATCCTTCTGGGGTTTCTTGTGGCCGTTGAAATAGTCCCACATGTGATCATCAGAAAATAAGCCATTCTGGCCAGGCGTGGTGGCTCATGCATGTAATCCCAGTACTTTAGGAGGCCGAGGTGGGTGGATCACCTGAGGTCAAGAGATCGAGACCAGCCTGGCCAACATGGTAAAACCCTGTCTCTACTAAAAATACAAAAATTAGCCAGGTGTGGTGGCAGGCGCCTGTAGTCCCAGCTACTTGGGAGGCTGAGGCAGGAGAATCACTTGTACCCAGGTGGGGGAGGTTGCAGTGAGCCAAGATCACACCACTGCATTCCTGGGCAGTGAGAGTGAGAGTGAGAGCCTGGGCGACAGAGTGAGACTCTGTGTCAAGAAAAAAAAAGGAACCAGAAAATAAGCCATTCCTCACACCAATATGGGATAAGGTCCTTGACCTCTAAGGGGTAGGAGTGCCTCCTGCTGTGGGTTTTAGAACCCCTACACCACATTGTTTTGTGGCAGTAAGATGCCTCTTGATCATGTCCAAGTGTGTCTTTCACAGACTTATTTTTAAATCACACTCTAGTTGCTTGGCCCTGCTATATGGGCCCAGTGTTCATTTGTGCACAACTGTACTAAATCCTTTTTCCAGATCAGTATAATAAAGAAGTGACGTGCAATTAAAAAAATAAAAATAAAAGAATGGCTACTCCATAGGCAGAGCAGTCCCAAGGATTACTGGTTGGGTTTTAAAATTTTGTTGTGGTTGTTTGGCTACTTTTATGGTTATTTTTTGGTTATATGCTAAACAAGGAGTGGATTATTATTCATGAGTTTTCCAGGAAAGGGGTGGGCAATTCCCAGAACTGAGGGTTCCTCCCCTTTTTAGACCATGTAGCATAACTTGCTGACATTGCCGTGGCATTTCTAAACTGTCATGGCACTGGGGGGAGTGTCTTTTAGCATGATAATACATTATAATTAGCATATAATGAGCACTGAGGACCACCAGAGGTGATCTTCATCGCCATCTTGGTTTTGGTGAGATTTGGCCGGCTTCTTTACTGCATGCTGTTTTATCAGCAGGGTCTTTGTGACCTGTATCTTGTGCTGACCTCCTATCTTATCCTGTGACTAAGAGTGCCTTAACCTCCTGGGAATGCAGGCCAGTAGGTCTCAGTCTTATTTTACCCAGTCCCTATTCAAGATGAAATTGCTCTGGTTCTAACACCTCTGACAGGCTCAGCATTCTTCTGCTTTGATTTATTAGGTATAGTCTTGTTTCAAGATCTTGATGACCTTTGGAATTCCATCCCAGGTCTGGGATTCTCTAACTACTTTTTAAGGCTCTATTAACAAATAAAGTTCAGTTGGCTGTATAAGTAGATGATCCCAGGATGGATTAAGCCATAGGGCAAGAAAATCTTGACCTCTATTAGGAAAGGTGCAAATGAATGGCAGTCAGTCTAGGCAGTTCTTAGTGGAAATTTCAGGATTCATCTTTCTCAAGCTGGGTTTTCTAACTGCATCCATAGAAGCCAAGGGCAATGGTAGCCTATGTCAGAATACTGCCTGAGCCCCACATCCACTCCTCACTTTTCCACCTCAAGGCAGCTGAGTTGGGCACAGTGGCTCATGTCTGTAATCCTTGCACTTTGGGAGGCTGAAGCAGGAGGATCACTTGAGGCCAGGAGTTCAAGACCAGCTATGGTAACACAGGGAGACAGCTTCTCTACAAAAAATTTAAAAAATTAGCTGGGTCCAGGGGGACACACCTGCAGTCCCAGCTACTTGAGAGGCTGAGGCAAGAGGATGGTTTAAGCCCAGGAGTTCAGGGCTGCAGTGAGTCATGATCATGGCACTGCACCAGCCCGGGTGACAGAATGAACCTCTGTCTCAAAAAAATGAAAGAAAAGAAAAGCAGCTGGCCTACCTTCTGGTATGGGAAAGACCAGACTGCCCAAAGCCCCATCTACTTCAAAGACTCCCTAGTGACTGGAACTACATAAGCCACAATTTTCTAGACCGGCTTCTTACCGGTCTAGAAAATTGTGGTCAAGTCTTTCTGGTCTTGGTGAATTACAGCTCCCCTCTCCAATCCCTACCCCAGCCTCCCTTACTTTCAACCCTACCCAGCAACAGTTTCTGTTTCATAAGTAAAACTATGCCTCAGTGAACTGCACAGTAACTTTCAGTTGTCCTATTGGGTTTTGCTAAAAAGGCCCAGGAATTTGGACATGGTTCTAGCCCCCCCAGCAGGGTTGAGGATCTCTGCATGCCTCTCAGCAACACAGAACAGTTTTCCCCCTGCCCCTCCCCAGTTGGCTTCATGGTCCCTCAGTTCAGTTCTGCTTTTCTCTAGGAGCACAGAAGATTCCAGCTGATGGGTAACATCCCAGGAGATGTGTGGACTGACCAGAAGCCTGGTGGCTCAGTGCTCAACTAAAAGCTTTTGGCCTGGTTAACTGGGCCAGGTGATTGGCCATCAGTTGAATTCCAGGTTACAAATGAGGAAACTGAGGCTGAGACAAGTATATAACTTGAACACATCTGATAAGTAACAGAGCTGGGATTTAAAGCCAAGTTTGGCTAACTTCAAAGCTGAGCCCTGGCCGAGCACAGTGGCTCATGCCTGTAATCCCAGCACTTTGAGGGGCCAAGATGTGCGGATCACTTGAGGTCAGGAGTTTGAGAATAGCCTGACCAACATTGTGAAACCCTGTCTCTACTAAAAATACAAAAATTAGCTGGGTGTTGTGAAGGCGCCTGTAATCCCAGCTCCTTGGGAGGCTGAGGCATGAGAATCACTTGAACCTAGGAGGCAGAGGTTGCAGTGAGTGGAGATTGCGCCACTGCACTCCAACCTGGTGACAGAGCGAGACCCTTCCCAAAACAAAACAAAACACAACACAAAACAAAAGAACAACAAAGCTAAACCCTACTTTAGGTCAGGTCAGCCCAAGGACTTCCCACCTCTTTTCCTTACTTTCCAGGAGTGATGAGTACTCCCCACTGGATGAGTTTCAGAAAACACAAAGGCTCCAAATTTCTTAGGGTCTAGGCAATATGGAATGTGCAGTTCCTCCTGCTGAGAGATGCAATGGGAAAAACTTGCACTAGGCCCGTGCAAACTACTAAATGTTACGTCCCTTTGTGGTCCAGTCTTGGCACAGAGTTAACACAAAAAAGCAACTTCCCATAGCCTTTTCTTAAAGAACATTTTCTGTAGATTTTCTCAAAGGGGCAGTGCAGTAATTTACATAGCATGTCAAACAGTAAAGTTTGATAAAATTCCTCTTCTCTTATCCATGCCCTTAAAGTCTCCACAGTCACAGGTTCAAATCTGTCTCTTCCCTCCCACCCCCACCACCCATTCTCATACCCTTTCTTTCTTCACTCCATGCTGCTCACTCCACTTCTTCCTTTTCAGAACACCTAAAAACCTGGGCTCTTTGCCTTCAGGCTTCCAGGACACATAAAACCTCCCAGGATGTCTAATCTGGTCTCTTGCTCTGACTGTTTTTCTCCTGTAGGGAGAACTCCCCTCCCTGAATTTTGGTGAATAATAGTTTCCTTCTTGTTACACCTGTATAACCTAGAAAAGATTACTAAGTTATGCACATCCTGAAAAACTGATGTTATCAATGAACATGATGTCTTTTTTTTTCTTTTTTTTTTTTAGACAGAATTTCACTCTGCCCCCCAGACTGGAGTGCAATGGCGTGATTGGCTCACTGCAAGTTCTGCCTCCTGGGTTCAAGTGATTCTCCTGCTTCAGCCTCTCAAATAGCTGGTATTGCAGGCACCTGCCACCATGCCAAGGAAATTTTTGTATTTTTAGTAGAGACGCAGTTTTACCATGTTGGCCAGGCTGGTTTCGAGCTCCTGACCTCAAGCGATCCACCTGCCTCAGCCTCCCAAAGTGCTGGCATTACAGGCATGAGCCACTATGCCCAGCCTGATGTCTTGATCATTTCAGAACAAACTTAAAACACCTAGGCTTATACTTTTATGGTGTTCTTGTATTTGGGATACTTTAGAAACCTCAATTCCTGCTTACCAAGAATCAGCATTTATTGAGCACCTACAAAATGTTGAGCCCTGTGCTAGGCAATTTCACCAATGTTATCTCATTTAGTGCTTCCAAAACTGAGGTTTTAAGGGGTTAAATCACTCATGCAATGACACAGAGCAAGGATTCAAATATGATTTTGAAGCCTCATTTATTCCCCACTCTATCAAATTACCTTTTTATAGGTAAAGTGAGGTACAAACAATAATAGTAATAGATACTTTGTGCCTAAAATATCTAAAGATGCTTCCTAGTTCTACTTTTTGTAATTATTAAACATGTTATTTTTGCCACTGAACTAAAAACACAATTTGGTGGTAGCTAAGTCTTGTGTTCTGTATCAGACATAAACTGAAAAGTTAGTAATAGTTTTTATCATAAATGTTTGACTAATCCACAAATATACTGTCTTTTTAATACAAAAAAAGTCCTGAAGTATTTCATTTTGGAAGAAGTTTTCTAAGCCTTTTGGTCAACATTGATTTGCTGAGAATAGTATTAGAATCAATATTAAATATACAAAATCATGTGTCAAGGATATTGTTAAGGGAGAACTATACTTTGCTTCATTTTATTGTGTGTGTGTGTGTGTGTGTGTGTGTGTATGTTTTGTTTTGTTTTTTTTTTTTTGAGATGGTGTCTCGCTCTGTAACCCAGGCTGGTTGCAGTGGCATGATTTTGGCTCACTGCAACCTCTGCTTCCTGGGTTCAAGCAATTCTCCTGCCTCAGCCTCTCAAGTAGCTAGGATTACAGGTGCCCACCACCACGCCCAGCTAATTTTTCTATTTTTTAGTAGAGACAGGGTTTCACCATGTTGGCCAGGCTGGTTTTGAACTCTTGACTTCGGGTGATCTGCCTGTCTTGGCCTCCCAAATTGCTGGGATTACAGGCATGAGCCACTGTGCCTGGCCTCATTTTATGGTTTTATCCTAAAGGAATCTGTGTATCAAAACTGATTTGTAGAATAACCATTCATCTAGCAAAATAACATAATTTCTAGTGGATTTTTATTGCCTTTTCTATCTGTTGTGGACTAGAGCTTACTTGAGCAACTTAGTGGAAGGTAAGAGCATCTTGAAATCAGAAAACTTGCTTTATTCTCATGGCTTTTCTTTCAACAAGTCACTTCACCTCCCATGAAAGTTCATGGCACATAGTAAGTGTTTGATATTTTCATGATTCTATACTTAAAACCAGTTTATCATTTGTGCAAAAAATGTAATCTTCTAAATTTATTGTGCCTGTACACACTTCCTTGGCTGATACCTCTATTTCCTTGTCCCTCTTTTGTGTTCTGTTCAAACTCAACTGTACCCTTACTTTAAAAATTAGAAGTAAGAGAGAATTTTGCTGACTTTATATATACCAAAACCTATAGCAAATAACATAATTAGTGAAAAACCTATAGATGTCATCCTATTAACCAGAAGATATCCTCTACCACCACTAAGGTTTTATATATTATTATATTAATTATTAATAATATTGGAGGTTGTGACCAATATTATAAAACCAATAAAAAAGAAAGGCGTAGATAATTTAAGAATTTGAAAAAGATAAAAATTCCATTACTTGAAGATAGTGTAATCATTAACAAATGAAGCCTAATAGAATGAACACTCAAATTCTGAAAACCAATGAAAGAGTTCAGAAAGCTTGATTAACAAGAAAAACAAAAATTCAAAACTTCTGATACCCTTGCAGTACCAAGCTTGAAAAAAAAAATTGAAATAAGATATCCCTCAAAATAGCAACAGGATCTAAAAGGCTTCAGGATACAACCTAACGCAGAAAGCATGGGATTTTACAGAGCGTATTTTAGTGCTCTTTAAATATATCATATCCATGTTTAGGGTGATTTGACATAGTCAATCTGTGTACCAATCCATGGCACATTAATCTGCAAATTCAATGCAATTCCAAACAAAATTCCAACTGAACTTTGAGGAAAAGTTGGTAGATTTACTTACATTTATATTGAAAATTTTTTCTTTTCTTTTTTTTTTTTTTTTTTTCCAGAAAGGTTCTTACTCTGTTGTACAGCCTGCAGTTTAATGGTACAATAATAGCTTACTGCAGCCTTGAGCTTCTGGGCTAGGGTGATCCTCCCACCTCAGCCTCCAGAACAGCTAGGAGTACAGGCATGTGCCACCATGCCTGGTTAAATTTTAAATATTTTTTATAGACGAAGTCTCCCTTTAAATTTTTTGTATAGATGAAGACCAGCCCAGACTGGTCTTGAACTCTTGGGCTTAAGCAATCTTCCTACCTCAGCCTCCCAAAGTGCTGGGATTACAGGAATGAGCCACCATGCTTGGTTGGAAAATTTTTCATGAATAGTTAATCATGATGAAAACCAACTTGAGAAAGAAAAGCAAAGAGAAAGAATTCACCCTATTAGATTTTAAGCTATACTTTAAAGGCATAGTAATAAAATGACATGGTACCCTTGTAGGAACTGATAAGGAAAAAAAGGAACAGAAAGAAAGCTCAGCAAGATATCCATATAGAAGCCTCCACTGATCATCCTCACCACAGAAACACCAAATTTAACCACTATCTACATGAAGAAAGCATCTTTATAAGAACCAAAAATCAGGTGAGTGATCAGAGTAGCTGATTTTAACTTCATATCACTCAAAGAGGCACTGAAGAGGGTAGGAAACACAGTCTTGAATTGCTGACACCACCCCTTTTTCATCCCCAGGAAGCAGCCACATAGCGCAAAGAAGCTATGCACCTAGGGGTGGGTGAGTGCACTGACTGTGAGACTTTGTACTGGAACTCAGTGCTGCCCTGTCACAGTGGAAAGTAATACTAGGCAGAACTCGCCCAAAACCCACAGAGAGAGCATTTAGACCAGCTCTATCCAGAGGGGTATTGTCCGTCCCAGTGATCAGAACTCGAGTTCTGGCAAGCCTTGCTATAGAGGGCTAAAGGGCTCTGGGTTTCTAAAGAAACGTGAAAGGCAGTCAAGGCCACAAGGATTGCAACTTCTAGGCAATTCCTAGTGCTGTGCTGGGCTCAGAGCCAGTGAACATAGGGGGCATGCAAGGAGCTAGTGCAACTAAGGGAGTGTTTGTGCTACCCTTTCCCCAACCCTAGGCAGTGCAACTTGCAGCTCCCAAAAAGACTTCTTCCTTCCACGTGAGGAAAGGAGAGGGAAGAGTAAAGAGGACTTTGTCTTGCAACTTGAATACCAGCTCAGCCACAGTAGAATAGGGCACTGGGCAGAGTCCTGAAGCCCCCATTCTAGGCCCTACCTCCCAGATAAAATTTCTAGACATACCTGGCACAAGAAGGGTACCCAATGCCTTAAAAAGAAGGAACAGTCCTGGCAGGATTCATCATCTGCTGACTAAAGAGCCCCTGACTAAAGGGCCCTGAACAGTCAGCAGCAGTAACCAGATAGTACATGCCGTGGGCCTTTGGGGAGACTAGATATCCATATGTAGAAGAATGAAACTAGACCCCTATTTCTCATCATACACAAATGTCAAATCAAAATGGATTAAACATTTAAATCTAAGATTTCAAACTGTGAAACTACTATAGAAAACATTGGGAAAACTCTCCATGACACTGGACTGGGCTAAGATTTCCTAACTAATACCCCACAAACACAGGCAACTAAAGCAAAAATGGACAAATGGGATACCATCAAGTTAAAAATCTACTGCACAGCAAAGGAAACAATCAACAAAGTGAAGAGACAACCCATAGAATGGGACAAAATATTTGCAAACTACCCAATTGACAAGGGATTAACAAACAGAATATATAAGGAGCTCAAACAACTCTATAGGAAAAAATCTAATAATCTAATTATAAAAATGGGCAAAAGATTTGAACAGACATTTCTCAAAATAAGACGTATAAAGGCTGGGCATGGTGGCTCATGCCTGGAATCCCAGCACATTGGGAGACTCAGATGGGTGGATCCCTTGAGGTCAGGAGTTTGAGACCAGCCTGGGAAACATGGCAAAACTCTTATCTCTACAAAAAATGCAAAAATTAGGTTGGGCACGGTGGCTCACGCCTGTAATCCCAGCACTTTGGGAGGCCAAGGAGGGTGGATCATAAGGTCAGGAGTTCAAGACCAGCCTGACAAATACGGTGAAACTCTGTCTCTACTGAAAATACAAAAATTAGCTGGGCGGGGTGGCACGTGCCTGTAGTCCCAGCTACTCGGGAGGCTGAGGTAGGAGAATTGCTTGAACACAGGGGTCGGAGGTTGCAGTGAGCTGAGATCATGCCACTGCACTCCAGCGTGGGCGACAGAGCGAGACTCCATCTCAAACAAAAACAGAAACAAAAAACAGGCTGGGCGTGGTGGCTCACTCCTGTAATGCCAGCACTTTGGGAGGCTGAGGCAGGTGGATCACGAGGTCAGGAGTTCAAGATCAACCTGGCCAACATGGTGAAATCCCCTCTCTACTAAAAATACAAAAATTAGTCGAGCATGATGGTGCGTGTCTGTGGTCCCAGCTACTCAGGAGACTGAGGCAGGAGAATCACTTGAACCTAGGAGGTGGAGGTTGCAGCGAGCCAAGATCGTGCCATTGCACTCCAGCCTGGGTAATAGAGGGAGACTCTGTCTCAAAAAACAAAAAATAAAACTAAAAGAAAAACAAACAAAAGAAAATACAAAAATTAGTCAGGCTTGGTGGTGCATGCCTATAGTCCCAGCTACTCAGGAGGCTGAGGTGGAAGGATCACTTGAGACTGGGAAGTGGAGGTTAGAGTGAGCCGAGATTGTGCTGGCACTACACTCCAGCCTGATGCGAGAGAGCAAGACTCTGTCTCAAAAAAATAGATAAATAAATAAATAAAATAGCAAACATGTATAGGAAAAGGTGCCCAACATCATTGATTATCAGAGAAATGCAAATTGAAACTACATTGAGATATTATCTCACCCCAGTTAAAATGCCTTTTTTTTTTTGGAGACTGAGTCTTGCTCTAATGCCCAGGCTGGAGTGCAGGGGCATGATCTTGGCTCACTGCAACCTCCACCTCCTGGGTACAAGCAATTCTCATGCCTCAGCCTCCTGAGTAGCTGGGACTACAGGCGCCTGCCACCATGCCCGGCTAATTTTTGTATTTTTAATAGAGATGGGGTTTCACCACATTGGCCAGGCTGGTCTTGAACCCTGACCTTAAGTGATCTGCCCTCCTCGGCCTCCCAAAGTGCTGGGATTACAGGTGTGAACCACCGCACCCATCCTAAAATGGCTTTTATCCAAAAGACAGGCAATAACAAATGCTGACGAGGATGTGGAGAAAAGGGAACCCTCATACACTGTTGGTGGGAATGTAAATTAGTAGAATCACTATGGTGAACAATTTGGATGTTTCTCAAATACTAAAAACGGAGCTACCATATGATCCCGCAATCCCACTGCTGGGTATATACTCAAAAGAAAGGAAATCAGTATATTAAAGAGATATCTGCAGTCTCATGTTTGTAGCAGCACTATTCTCAATAGCCAAGATTTGGAAGCAACGTAAGTCTTCATCAACAGATTAACGGAAAAAGAAAATGTGGTATATATGCACAATAGAGTCTTTTTCGGTCATAAAAAAGAATGAGGTCCTGTCATTTGTAACAACATGGATGGAATTGGTGGTCATTATGTTAAGTAAAATAAGCCAGGCACAGAAACACAAACATTATGTGTTCTCACTTATCTGTGGGATCTAAAAATAAAAACTATTGAACCCATAGAGATAGAGAGTAGAATGGTGGTTACTAGAGGCTGGGAAATGTGGTGGGGAGGTGATGGGGAGGTGGGGATGGTTAATGGGTACAAAAAATACAATAAATAAGACCTATTATTTCATAGCAGAACAAGGTGACTATAGTCAATAATAACTTAATCATACTTTTTTTTTTTTTTTTTTTTTTTTGAGACAGAGTCTTGCTCTGTCGCCCAGGCTGGAGTGCAATGGCTTTATCTCAGCTCACTGCAACATCCGCCTCCTGGGTTCAAAAGATTCTCCCGCCTCGGCCTCCCAAGTAGCTGGGATTACAGGCACCCACCATCAAACCCGGCTAATTTTTGTATTTTTTAGAGGCAGGGTTTCACCATGTTGGCCAGGCTGGTCTCGAACTCCTAACCTCAGGTGATCCGCCTGCCTTGGCCTCCCAAAGTGCTGGGATTACAGGTGTGAGCCACCGTGCCCGGCCAATCATACATTTAAAAATAACTAAAAATGTATAATTGGATTGTTTGTAACACAGAGAATAAATGCTTGAGGTGATGGATATACCCCATTTACCCTAATGTAATTATTATACATTATATGCCTGTATCCAAATATTTCATGTATCCCATACATATATACATTTATGTGCCCCCCAAATTTAAAAAATGCATTCAAGTATATATGATAATTTGATATATCATAAAGATATGCCTCAAAGAATTGGAACAGCAATAGATTTTTTTAGTTTGTAGTGAGCTAATTCACTAATGGGAAAATACAGCTGGATCCTTACCTTATACTACTATATGGAAAAATTGAATTTAGGAAAATTAGACATAAGTGGGGAAAGCAAAGCCAAGTGTACAGTATCCATGTAATCTAAGGAGGCAAAATATTTTAAACAGGAGTTCAAAAGAAAAACCCTAAAACCAAAAAAATGATGACTTTTTACCTTATCATGATTAAAATTTTCTGGTCAACAAAGGACATCATTGACAATATTAAATGATAGATGACAGAAGATATTTAAAACATTAAAACCAACAAGGGATCAATATCAGAATGTGCATGAATGCCTAAAATCATTTTTTTAAAACTCCAAAATCCAATAGAAAAATAAAGAAAAGATACAAGTAAGCAGGCTGGGTGTTGTGGCTCATGCCTTTAATCCCAGCACTTTGGGAGAATGAGGCAGGTGGATCACCTGAGGTCAGGAGTTCGAGACCAGCCTTGCCAACATAATGAAACCCTGTCTCTACTAAAGACTCAAAAATTAGCCAGGCATGGCGGTGCACACCTGTAATCTTAGCTACTTGGGAAGCTGAGGCAGGAGAATTGCTTGAACCCGGGAGATGGAAGTTGTGGTGAGCCAAGATCGCACCACTGTACTCCAGCCTGGGCAACAGAGTGAGACTCCGTCTCAATAAATGAATAAATAAATAAATAAATAAGCAGGTCACTGAAAGAAAAGTCCAAGTGACTATCAAATATATGGAAAGATTCTTAAGATCACAAACATTCAGATATCACATCAGGACCTCACCAGCCAAACTGTCTTGTCTCAAGTTGTATTAAATTGTCTCCGTGTCCCCTCATCCCTCTGCCTGCAATGTTTCTTCTGATACCTCCCCTTTCCCTTCCTCCTCTTCCTGCTTCCCATTCTTCCTTTGGTTCAGCATAGGCAAAATGGTTAACCCTCCCTCCCTTCTCCACTTTCTTGGATCACCAGCTTCATGTCATCATGTCATGTTTCCTTCTCTTTTCTTTTGTATGTGTTTGTTCTCTCTTTCTCTCTCCCTCTCTCTCTCATTTTAGTTTCTCTCAAGCTTCCAAAATGGTGCTTACTGCTTCAAGGAAAGAATGAAGGAAGGAAAAGGGAGGGAAAGAGGGGAAGGGAAGGCAAAGGAGAAACATCTGTGAAAAAAAGCAGCCTGACAGTCCAGCTGTTTGCAAACTCATAACACATTCTCTAGTTATATGTCAGAAGAGGAGGATCAAAAAGAAAAAGGGGAAGAAGAAGAAAAAAAATGAGATAAATAGTGATTGTCGCTATTTATAAGAAGTGATTGTCCATAAAAGACAACGAGATATCACTTTAATACCACCAGTATCACAAAAAGTATTAAAGTGGATAATTCCAAGTTACCGATGTTGTAAGCAGATGGGCTATCTGGTGCACTACACTTGAGAGTCTTAATATTACAGACTTCAGAAAGTGGCTTACATTACTTATAAAAGATTTTCAAGGTCATGTTTTGTGACTGTATTCAGTGTAATACTGCCCTGATTATAAATGTACCTACCCCAGAAATTCCCGTTTCTTAGGGTATACTTTGTTAAAGCAAATTAAAATGGAGACCAGGCCCGAAAAATCCTTGAGAAGACAAAACCAGTTAAGCCTCATATGTGACCTAAGTCTTGCTTAAATTGCAAACACAAGTGAAACTTAAGTTGGGTCATTGCTGATAAATGCTTATGTTAGACTAAAATAAAACTTAACATCAGCCAATCATAAGCAGCCAACTAACATATGATTATGTGACTAGGAACTTTCCAGCAAGGTATCTTAAAAAAGGCAATTCTGTAATTTCCAGCAAATCAAATAATTTATTTATTTTGCTGCTGCATTTTCCCACTGCATTTTGTCATCAGAACACCAAACCTTTTTCAGTTTAATGTTCCTCAACTCATGAATTGCTTCCTGCTCAAATAAACTCTTTAACATTTTATCGTGCCTCAGATTTTTATTTTACAACATATACATATATATTGCCAGTTTCTGTAGTGGATATTTGTCCTGTGATTCCAAGAATTACAAACAGTGCTAGAAAGTATATTCTATATCTTTGTGTGCATATGAAAATATATACAAAGGAAAGAACCCCCGTCAACTATACTGCTTCTCTCTTTTCTCTGTGGCCACCAGTGCTTTTAATACAAGTGCTAGAAGATCCACACAAAGACGGTGTACTGGTGTTGGCCTACAGTTAAGAGAAAAAAAAGAGAAGAACCTTTTAGTGATCTTCACAGTGTACTAGGCACAAGCTGGGCACTTTAAGTTGTCTTTTTTGAATCATCACAATGTTATGAGGGAGTAGGTATTATTATTATCCCATTATATGGATAAGGAAACAGGTTCCGAGAGTTTAAATAATTTGTGAAAGGACACTGAATTGGAGCTCAGGTCTGTCTGAGCTGGAGATTCTTTTCACTATATCGCCACAAGTGACTGTGGGAATAGGTTGAATCCAGGAGGCAAGGCTGGAGAAAACTTCAGCAGCACACATTGGCAAGTAGATAGACAGATTTAAGTTGATTGTAGCTGTATATTTTTAGGTTTACTGTGAATGTAATATACTGATAGTAGGTATAGTTGTCTCACGTATATAAATGCAAATTGTGGTGAAATGAGTGGCTTTAAATCAAGGACTCCTGTATTTATTCACATTAAGGTAGAGGTGGCCTGTAAACCTTGATTTTTTTTTTTGTTCCTATCATGGATGATTATCTTTTAACTAGACTGAGATTCATAGACTCTCCACTCCACAGGCCTCTCCAGTGGTGAAGAGAGAGTTGTTTTATTGTGCAGAGGTGAGAGGAGAGTTTGGAAACTTGTTAATTCTCCTAAATTAAATTAGGTGTGCAATTGCCTTCTCTGTGTCCATGTGGTGACCATTTTGGCTGTAGGAGAAAGAATAGTAGTCCTTGCTAATACACATAGAGTGCTTTGGAGATGAATTTATTTTGGAAGTTAACTTTAGGCAAAGCTCTTTAGTTTCCTTGAAAAAGTTATGAAATATTTGTTAGGAGACAGAAATGTAAACTAAACAACTTCCTCTTTTATTTGCAGCAAAGTCAAAATTGAAAGGCCATTTCTTCAAATGTGAGCATCATACATGCAAAGAGATTTTTTTTCTTAGAGTAACTCTAAGGCCTGGGACTAACAAGATGGGTTTAAAGAGTCTCCTGCCTCTTCAACAGCTCTGGCTCATTTTAATTGAGCTTTCTCTGCTGCCTTTGGCAGAGACATATGGGTTCAGTAAATGCACACAGTGTCAGTTGGACATCATGTGTTCTGCATTTGGAAGAAGATTGCCAACTTGACAGATGCGGTTAGTGACATCCCTGGATGTGCTGCTTACCTCAATCGGACACAGAACCAAATTCAGATGCTTCTTCCCCATAGCTTCGCTAATTTGTTTGCTCTGGTGGACTTGCAACTGGAGTGGAATTTCATTTGGAAGATTGGTGAGTGAGGATTTTGGGGACTTGAAAACCTGGCCCTTTTGAATTTAGTAGAAAATAGGATTCAAAGTGTAAACAACTTCTTTGAGGGCCTGTCCAACTTGGAAACCCTGCTCCTGAGAGCCACAATGAAATTACCCATATTCGCAATACTGCTTTTGTCCCTCTTATCAAATTGAAACATTTAAGCCTATCTCAAAGCATTATTACCAACTTTTCCAATATTCTTGAAGCAGTCTAGCATCTTCCAGAATACCTTGATCTTACTAGTAACAGCATCATTTCCTTGAACAACAACTCCAGGTTATTACTCTCTCTGACCCATCTGAGCCTGCAGGGGAACAAGCTAATGGAGTTAAATTTCTCTACTCTGTCATTACCTAATCCGACTACTCTGGATGTTTCTCAGGATAGCTATCAACTCATCCAGAATGTGTATCTGGAAACTCTGTCCCAACTTAGGAGTTTGAATCTGAGTGGAACATTGGTAAAATTAGAGATGCTTCCAGCCAAACACCTGCAAAATCTAAGGGAAATGGATCTCAGTAACAGGAAGCTTACAGGGGGTCACTTAAACTTGAACACAGTGTGTAACCTCCTCAGAAACTTACCCACATTAGAAGCTTTGGTTTTTTTGAAAAAATGCCGCTGATACAAGTGGAATAAAGCACCTTGACAACTGCACCAGGCTTTTTTCCCTTGACCTGAGTCAAAGCAGTGGCCTGGTGCACCTCAATGACAGTGAGAGTGATGCTGTGCCCAGTTACACATCATAATTTTCTTATGACATTTCTCAAAAGAATAATAACAATAGTATAGCTTTACATATGTGTAGTTTATTACTGTTTTCTTTTTCTTTCTTTCTTTTTTTTTGAGATGGAGTCTCACTCCAGCCCAGGCTGGAGTGCAGTGGTGCAATCTCAGCTCACTGCAACCTCTGCCCCCTGGGTTCAAGCGATTCTCCTGCCTCAGCCTCCCGAGTAGCTGGGATTACAGGCGCCTGCCACTGCGACTGGCTAATTTTTGTATTTTTAGTAGAGACGGGGTTTCACCATCTTGGCCAGGCTGGTCTTGAACTCCTGACCTCATGATCCACTTGTCTCAGCCTCCCATAGTGCTGAGAATCCAGGCATGAGCCATGGCACCTGGCCTATTACTGTTTTCAAAGCACTTTCATATCTACAATTTCATTTGATTCCTCTATGATGGATAGCCCATTAAACTAAAGCACTCTGGTCATTCTACCAATAAATATGAAGTTAGTTCAATACTATATTGCTTTTTCTTAAAGGAAACTTAAAAATCCAAGAATAGCATATAGGTACAGTGAAACTGAATAAAAAATAGGCATAAGATACAAAAGTTACAAGATAGAAAAAAATATAGTGAGGATATATTTCTAATCATGAAAATATACAACATTCGTAGACTCAGATATTCATAATTAGGTAGGTTTAATTATTGCTTCTAAAATAATGTTCATTGTAATTGTTAAGGTAAAAAAAAACACAGGCTTTGGAAGTTACATATGTGTTCATTTAAAACAGTAAGCAGGGAGACAGAGCAAGATGGCCGAATAGAAGCCTCTTTTCATCTTCCCCAGAGAAACAGCAAATTAAACAGCTATCTATACACACACAAAAAATCACCTTCATAAAAAGCAAAAATCAAGTGAGCAATCACAGTGCCTGTGAAAGAGATCAAACACAAACACATTCCTCCATATGTCTCAGCCCTGGGCCCAACACAAACACATTCCTCCATACATCTCAACTTTGGAAAAACACCACCTGGAGGGCCCCCGATAAGGTCACAACCGTCTGTGGTTTTACTGAAAGCGCGGGAACCAATAGAAAACTGCTAAATGTATAAACTTAAAATGTTAACCAATTGTAATGCTGTAACCGAAAGAATTCCCTTGTTCCTCTGTAACCTTACATATCCTGTTTACATTGGGCTATAAAAAGCGAGCACATGCATCGTTCGGGGCCCTCTTGGATGCTGTGGAACGGAGGGACCAAGTTCGAACTTGCAGTAAAGATCCTTGCTGCTTGGCTTTGACTCTGGACTCTGGTGGTCTTCTTTGGGGAACGAACGGTCTGGGCATAACACCTGATTTTAACTTCATATCAGTGAAAGAAACACTGAAGAGGGTAGGAAAGACAGTTGTGAATTGCTGGTGCCACTCCTTCCTTATCTTCAGAGAGCAGTCATGTGGTGCAGAGAGTGAATTTGTGCAGTTGCGGGAGGGGAGAAAGAGGTCAGTGATTGTGGGACTTTGCATTCGAATCCAGTGCTGCCTATCACAGCAAAAAGTAACACTGGGCAGAACTCAGCTGATGCCCACAAAAGGATCATTTAGATCATCGCTACCCACTGGGGAACTGTCCATCCCAGTGGTTGGAACTTGAGTTCTGGCAAGCCTTGCCACAGACAGCTAAAGTGCTCTGAGGCACTGATATGGTTTAGCTGTGTTCCCACTCAAATCTCACCTGAATCATAGCTCCCATAATTCTCACGTGTTGTGGGAGAGATCCAGTGGGAGATAATTGAATCATGGGGTCTGTTTCCCCCATGAACACTGTTCTCATGGTAGTAAGTCTCACGATATCTGATGATTTTATAAGAGGAAACCCCTTTTGCTTGATTCTCGTTTTCTCTTTGCCTGACACCATGTAAGACGTGCCTTTGCCTTTCACCATGATTGTGAGGCCTCCCCAGCCATGTGAAACTGTGAGTCCATTAATCCTCTTTTTCTTTATAAATTACAGAGTCTCAGGTATGTCTTTATCAGCAGTGTGAAACAGACTAATACACTACATTGGTACCTGTAGAGAGGGGCACTGTTGTAAAGATACCCAAAAATGTGGAAGTGACTTTGGAACTGGGTAAAAGGCAGAGTCTGGAATAGTTTGGAGGGCTCAGAAAAATACATGAAAATATGGGAAAGTTTGGAACTTCCTAGAGACTTATTGAATAGTTTTTACCATAATGCTGATAATGATATGGACAATGAAATCCAGGTTGAGGTGGTCTCAGATGGAGATGAGGAACTTGTTGGGAACTGGAGAAAAGGTGGCTCGTGCTATGTTTTAACAAAGAGACTGGTGGCGTTTTGCCCCTGCCCTAGAGATTTGGAACTTTGAACTTGAGGAAGATGATTTAGGGTAACCAGCAGAAGAAAGTTCTAAGCAGCAAAGCATTCAAGAGGTGACTTGGGTGCAGTTAAAAACATTTCGTTTTAAAAGGGAGACAGCATATAAGTTCAGAAAATTTGAAGCCTGATGATGCAATAGAAAATAAAAACTCATTTTCTGAGGAGAAATTCAAGCTGGCTGCAGAAATTTACATACATAACATGGAGCCAAATGTTAATTGCTAAGACAATTGGAAAAATGTCTCCAGGGCATGTCAGAGACTTTTGCGGCAGCCCCTCCCATCACAGGCCCAGAAGCCTATGAGGAAAAAGTGGTTTTGTGGTCTGGGCCCAGGACCCTTCTGCTGTGTGCAGCCTAGGGACTTGGTGCCCTGCATCCCAGCTGCTATAGCCATGGCTAAAACAGGCCAAGGTACAGCTCAGGCCATGGCTTCAGAGCATGCAAGCCCCAAGCCTTAGCAGCTTCCACATGGTGTTGAGCCTGCAGGTACACAGAAGTCAAGAACTGTGGTTTGGGAACCTCCACCTAGATTTCAGAGGATGTGTGGAAATGCCTGGATGTCCAGGCAGATGTTTGCTGCAGGGTCGGGAGTCTCATGGAGAACCTCTGCTAGGGCAGTGCAGAAGGAAAATGTGGGGTCAGAGCCCCCATAGAGAGTCCCCACTGGGGCACTGCCTAGTGGAGCTGTGAGAAGAGGGCCACCATCCTTCAGACGCCAGAATGGTAGATCCACCAACAGCTTGCACTGTGAGCCTGGAAAAACCACAGACACTAAACACCAGCCTGTGAAAGCAGCTGGGAGGGAGGCTATACTCTCCAAAGCCACAAGGCCAGAGCTGCCCAAGACGACAGGAACCCACCTCTTGCATCAGTGTGACCTGGATATGAGAATATGAGACATGGAGTCAAAGAAGATCATTTTGGAGCTTTAGGATTTGACTGCTCCACTGGATTTTAGGCTTGCATGCGGCCTTCAGCCCCTTCGTTTTGGCCAATTTCTCCCATTTGGAATGGGTGTATTTATCTAATGCCTGTAGCCCCATTGTATCTAGGAAGTAATGACTTACTTTTTATTTTACAGGCTCATAGGTGGAAGGGACTTGCCTTGTCTCAGATAAGACTTTGGACTGTGGACTTTTGAGTTAATGCTGAAATGAGTTAAGACTTTGGGAACTGTTGGGAAGGCATGATTGGTTTTGAAATATGAGGACATAAGATTTGAGAGGGGCTAGAGGTGGAATGATATGGTTTGGCTGTGTCCCCACCCAAATCTCATCTTGAATTGTAGCTCCCATAATTCCCACATGTTGTGGGAGGGACCTAGTGGGAGATAATTGAATCATGGGGGCAGTTTCCCCCAAACTGTGTTAGTGGTAGAGAATAAGTCTCACAAGATCTGGTGGTTTTATAAGGGGAAACCCCTTTCACTTGATTCTCATTCTCTCTTTGCCTGCCACCATGTAAGACATGCCTTTTGCCTTCTGTCATGATCGTGAGGCCTCCCCAGACACGTGGAACTGTGAGTCCATTAAACCTATTTTTCTTTATAAATTATCTAGTCTCAGGTATGTCTTTATTAGCAGTGTGAAAATGGACTAATAGAGGCCCTAAAAAAATTTGAAAGGCACTCTAGGCCACAAGGAATGCACCTTCTAGGCAAGTCCTAGTGCTGTTCTGGGCTCAGAGCCAGTGGACTTGGGGGACACACGGGCACACCAGCCAGTGTAACCAAGGGAGTACATGTGCTACCTCCTCCCAACTCTAGGTAGTGAAGCCCACAGCTCCAAAAGAGACTCATTCCTTCCACTTGAGGGGAGGAGAGGGAAGAGTAAAGAGAATTTTGTCTTGTAACTTGGATAGCAGCTCAGCCACAGTAGGATAGGCCACTGCACAGAGTCCTGAGGTCCAAATTTCAGACCCTAGTTCTCAGATGACATTTCTAGACATACCCTAGGCCAAAATCAAATCCCCCGATTTGAACGGAAGGACCCAGTTCTGGAAGGATTCATCACCCGCTGACTAGAGAGACCCTGGGCCCTGGATAATCAGCAGTGGTAGCCAAGTAATACATTCTGTGATCCTTAGGTGAGACTCTGAGATGTGCTGGCCTCAGGTATGACCCAAGCACATCTCCAGCTGTTGTGGCTATGGGGAGAGACTCCTGCTTGAGAAAAGTAGAGGAAAGAGTCAATGGGACTTTGTCTTGCAGCTTAGGACCAGCTCAGTCACAATGGGGTAGAGCAATAATTGGGTGCTTGGGGTCCCTGATTGTAGGGCTTGGTTCCTGGATGACATTTCTGGACCTGCCCTGGAACAGAGGGGAGCCCACTTTCTTGAAGGGTGAGTCCTGGGCCTGGCAGCATTCACCATACACTGACTGAAGAGCCCTTGCGCCTTAACTAAACATTGGTGATAGCCTGGCAGTGTTCCCCACTGGTCTGTGGTGGTGGTGGCCATGGGGAGAGAGTCCTCTGCTTGTGGAAGGGGGAGGAAAAAGTGGGAAGGGCTTTGTTTTGTTGCTTGTGTGCCAGCTCAGCCACAGTAGAATAGAGCACTAGGTAGATACCTAAGGCTTCCAACTGAAGGCTCTGTCTCCCGAATGGCACCTCTAGACCTGTCTAGGACTAGGGAGAACTTGCTGCCCTGGAGGGAAGAGCACATTACCACCTGCTGATTATAGAGCCCTAGGTCTTTGAGCGAACATAGGCAGTAGCTGGATAGTGGTTATAGTGGGTTTTGGGTGAGACCCAGTGCTGTTCTTGCTTTAGGTCTGACCCAGCACAGTCCCAGTGGGGGTCACAGGAGTGCTTGTGACACACATTCCCCCAGCTCCAGGCAGCTCAGCAGAAAGAGAGAGAGAGAGAGTCCCCATTTGTTTAGAAGAAAGTAAGGGAAGAGAACAAAGTCTCTGCCTGGTAATTCAGGGAATTCTTGTGGTTCTTTTTTGAGATGGAGTCTCGCTCTGTTGCCAGGCTAGAGTGCATCTCAGCTCACTGAAACCTCTGACCCCCAGATTCAAGCGATTCTCCTGTCTCAGCCTCCCAACTAGCTGGGACGACAAGTGCACACCACCACACCCAGCTAATTTTTGTATTTTTAGTAGAGACAGGGT
>NW_012115877.1:1374677-1375678 GCF_000951035.1 Colobus angolensis palliatus | reverse complement strand
GGACGGGCAGGAGACAGATGCCTTTTTTTTTTTTTGAGACAGGGTTTTGCTCTTTTCACCCAGGCTGGGGTGCAATGGCATAATCTCGGCTCTCTGCAACCTCTGCCTCCCAGGTTCAAGCGATTCTCCTGCTTCAGCCTCCCGAGTAGCTGGGATTACAGGCTTGAGCCACTGCGCCCGGCCCAATGTGGTACCTCTATGAGTCTGCAAAAGTCACAGGATTACTGGGCTTGGAGTGCATCCTAATGCAAATATGGCTGCAGTGATTAAAAACAAACAAACAAACAAACAAAATAAACTTAGATCACAATGCCCAAGTTCCTTCGAATGCCTGGAAAGCCTTCCCAAGATGGAGGGGTACACACAAGCCCAGACACCAAAGACTACAATAAATACCTAATTCTTCAATGCTCGGACACCCCAGAACATCTGCAAGCATTGAGACCATCCAGAAAAGCATGACCTCAGCAAATGAACTAAATAAGTCACCAGGGACCAATCCTGGAGAGACAGAGATATGTGACATTTCAGACAGAGAACTCAAAATTTTGAGGTTTTGTCTGTTTCGAGGAAATCCAACAACATTCAAGATAAAACAGAAGAAATTCAGAATACTGTCAGATAGGAATTCCAGTGGTGCAATCAGTTAGCACACAGTACTTACACATAATATTATCAGATAAATTTAACAAAGAGATTGAAATGAAAAGAATCAAGCAGAAATTCTGGAGTTGAAAAATGCAATTGACATATTGAGTTATGTATCAGTCTCTTAATAGCAGAATTGATCAAGCAGAAGAAGGTATTAGTGAGACTGAAGACAAGCTATGTGAAAATACAGTCAGAGGAGGGGCCGGGCACAGTGGTTCATGCACCTATAATCTGAGCACTTCGGGAGGCTGAGGCAGGTGGATCACCTAAGGTCAGGAGTTCGAGACCAGCCTGACCAACATGGTGAAACCTCATCTCTATTAAAAATACAAAAATTAGCGGAGCGTGGT
>NW_012115877.1:1337494-1374093 GCF_000951035.1 Colobus angolensis palliatus | reverse complement strand
AGAAGTGTAAAGCATGCCTACAAGATCTAGAAAATAGCCTCAAAAGGGCAAATCTAAGAGTAGTTATTGGCCTTAAAGAGGAGGGAGAGAGAGAGAGAGATAAGGTAGAGAGTTTATGCAAAGGGATAATAATAGAGAACTTCCCAAACCTAGAGAAAGATATCAGTATTTAAGTACTGGAAGGTTATAGAACATAAAGCAGACTGAACCCAAAAAAGACCACCTGAAGACATATAATAATCAAAGCCCTAAAGATCAAGGATAAAGAAAGAATCCTAAAAGCAGCAAGAGAAAAGAAACAAATAACATGCAATGAAACTCCAATGCATCTGGCAACAGACTTTTGGTGGAAAATTTATAGGCCAGGAGAGAGTGGCATGACATATTTAAAGTGCTGAAGGAAAAAAAAAAATTACCCTAGCATAGTATTAGGTTTGTGCAAAAGTAATTGCAGCTTTTGCAATTACTTTTAATGGCAAAACCTCAATTACTTTTGCACCAAGCTAAATATATCTGGTGAAAATATCCTTCAAACATGAACGATAAACACTTTCCCAGACAAACAAAAGCTGAGGGATTTCATCAACACCAAACCTGTTCTACAAAAAATGCTCAAGGGAGTTCAACACAATAAAAGCCATAAACAACAGACTCACAGCAAGTATCATATTGAATGGGGAAACACTGAAAGCCTTTCCTCTAAGACTGGGAACATGACAGGGTTGCCCATTTCCACCACTGTCATTCAACATAGTACTGGAAATGCTAGCTAGGGAAATCAGACAAGAGAAAGAAATAAAGAGCATCCAAATTGGAAAGGAAGAAGTCAAATTATCCTTGTTTACAGATGATCTAATCTTATATTTGGAAAAACCTAAAGACTCCATCAAAAAACTATTAGAACTAATAAATACAGTAAAGTTGCAGGATACAAAATTAATATAGAAAAATCAGTAGCATTTCTGTATGCCAACAGCAAACAATCTGAAAAAAAAATCAACAAAGTAATCTCACTTATAATAGCTACAAATAAAATAAAATACCTAGGAATTAACTTATCCAAAAAAGTGGAAGATTTCTACAATGGAAACTATAAAACACTGATGAAAGAAATGGAAGAGAACACCAAAAAATGGAAAGATATTCCATTTTCATGGATTGTAAGAATCACTATTTTTAAAATGTCCATGCTACACAAAGCAATCTACAGATTCAATGCAATCCCTATCAAAATATCAGTGACATTATTCACAGAAATAGAAAAACCTATTCTAAAATTTATAGAGAACTACAAAAGATCCAGAATAGACAAAGCTATCCTAAGCAAAAAGAACAAAACTGGAGGAATCACATTGCCTGACTTCAAATTGTACTACAGAGCAATAGTAACCAAAATGGTATGGTACTGGCATAAAAACAGACATATAGATCAGTGGAAGAGAATACAGAACCCAGAGATAAATTGTTACATCTACCATAACCTCATTTTTGATACAGGTGCCAAAAACATACATTGGGGAAAGGACAATCTCTTCAATAAATGATGCTGGGAAAGCTGGATATCCATACGCAAAAGAATGAAACTAGACACTACTCTCTTGCCGTATACAAAAATTATATCAAAATGGACTAAAGGTCTTAAATCTGAGACCTCAAACTATGAAACTACTACAAGAAAACATTGGGGGAACTCTCCAGGCATTAGACTGGGCTAAGACTTCTTGATAGATACTCTACAAGCACAAGCATCCAAAGCAAAAATGGACAAGTGGGATCACATCAAGTTAAAAAGCTTCTGCACAATAAAGGAAACAATCAACAAAGTGAAGAGACAGCACAGAAGGGGAGAAAATGTTTGCAAACTGCCTATCTGACAAGAGATTAATAACCAGAATATATAAAGAGCTCAACCAACTCTATAGGAAAAATTCTAATAATCCAATTAAAAATAGGCAAAAGATTTGAATTGACATTTCTCAAAAGAAGACATGCAAATGGCAAACAGATATAGGAAAAGGTGCTCAACATCACTGATCATCAGAGAAAAGCAAATCAAAACTACAATGAGATACCATCTCACCCCAGTTGTGATGGCATTTATCCAAAAGATAAGCAATAACAAATACTGGAAAGGATGTGGAGAAAAGGGAACCATCAAATACGGTTGGTGGGAATGTAAATTAGTAAAATCACTGTGGGGAATAGTTGGGAGGTTCCTCAAAAAACTAAATGTAGAGCTACCATATGATCCAGCAGTCCCATTGCTGGGTATAAACCCAAAAGAAAGGAAATCAGTATATCAAAGCAATATCTGCATTCTCATGTTTATTGCATCACTGTTTACAATGGTCAAGATTTGGGAGCAACCTAAATGTTCATCAACAGATGAATGGATAAATAAAATGTGATACATACACACAATGGAGGACTTTTCATCCATAAAGGAAAATGAGATCCTGTCATTTGCAACAACATGGATGGAACTGGAAGTCATTACGTTAAGTAAAATAGGTCAGGCACAGAAAAACAAACATTGCATGTTCTCACTTACTTGTGGGAGCTAAAAATTAAAATAATTGAAGTAATGGAGATAGAGAGCAAAAGAATGTATCCTTCACAACTGGGAAGGGTAGTTGCTGGATCAGGGAGGGGGGAATGTTAAAGGGTACAAAAAATAGAAAGAATGAATAACACTTAATATTTGCTAGCAAAACAGGGTAATTTTAGCAAAAAATAACCCAGGCTGGGTGCAGTGGCTCACACCTGTAATCCCAGCACTTTGAGAAGCCATGGTGGACGGATCACCTGTCAGGAGTTCGAGATCAGCCTGGCCAACATGATGAAACCCTGTCTCTACTAAGAATACAAAAAATTAGCCGGGCATGGTGGCGTGTCCTGTAATCCCAGCTACTCGGGAGGCTGAGGCAGAATCACTTGAACCCGGGAGGCAGAGGTTGCAGTGAGCTGAGATTGCACCACTGCACTCCAGCCTGGGCAACAAGAGCAAAACTCTGTCTCAAAAATAAATTGAGGGGGTGGCCTGCCCCTCCACACCTGTGGGCATTTCTCATCAGGTGGAAGGAGAGACTTGAGAAAAGAAATGAGACACAGAGACAAAGTATAGAGAAAGAAAAAGTGGGCCCAGGGGACCGTCGCTCAGCATACAGAGGACCCGCGCCAGCACTGGTCTCTGAGTTCCCTCAGTATTTATTGATAATTATCTTTACTATCTCGGAGAGGGGTAAGTGGCAGGACAATAGGGTCATAGCAGGGAGAAGGTCAGCAGAAAGACGTATGAATAAAGATCTCTGTGACATGAATAAGTTTAAGGAAAAATGCTGTGCCTTGATGTGCATATGCAAACATCTCCATAAACATTTTCAGTGCATAAAGAGCAGCATTGCCGCTAGCACGTCCCACCTCCAGCCCTAAGGCGGTATTCTCCTATCTCAGTAAATAGAACATACAATTCGGTTTTGCACCAAGACATTCCATTGCCCAGGGACGGGCAGGAGACAGATGCCTTTTTTTTTTTATCTCAACTGCCAAGAGGGCTTCTTTCCTCTTACACTAATCCTCCTCAACACAGACCCTTTACGGGTATTGGGCTGGGGAACGATCAGGTCTTTCCCTTCCCACGAGGCCATATTTCAGACTATCACATGGGAAAAAACCTTGGACAATACCTAGCTTTCCTAGGCAGACGTCCCTGCGGCTTTCCGCAGTGTTTGTGTCCCTGGGTAGTTGAGATTAACAGAATGGTGATGACTTTTAACAAGCATACTGCCTTCAGGCACTTGTTTAACAAAGTACATCCTGCACAGCCCCAAATCCATTAAACCTTGAGTCACCACAGCACATGTCTCTGCAAGAACAGGGTTGGGGGTAGGGTAACAGATTAACAGCATCTCAAGGCAGAAGAATTCTTCTTAGTACAGAACAAAATGGAGTCTCTTGTATCTACTTCTTTCTACACAGACACAGTAACAGTCTGATTTTTCTTTCTTTTCCCCACAATAAATAAATAAATAAATACAAATAAGATGAAATAACCTAACTGAGTTGCATGCAGTGGCTCACGCCTGTAATCCTAGCACTTTGGGAGGCTGAGGTAAGTGGATCACCTGAGGTCAGGAGTTCAAGACCAGCCTGGCCAACATAGTGAAACCCTATCTCTACTAAAAATGCAAAAAAAATTAGCTGGATGTGGTGGCACGCACTTGTAATCCCAACTACTTGGGAGGCTGAGGCAGGAGAATCGTTTGAACCCGGGAGTCAGAGGTTGACGTGAGCTGAGACCACGCCACTGCCCTCTAGCCTGGGTGACAGAGTGAGACTGTTTCAATAAACAAACAAACAAAAAACCTAATTATACATTTAAAAATAACTAAAAGCATATAATTGGATTGTTTGTGTAACACAAAGGATATCCCATACCCCATTTACTCTGATGTGATTATTACGTATTGTCTGTCAGTATCAAAATATCTCATGTAACCCATAAATATACACACCTACTATGTACCCACAAAAATGTAAAAAACGGTCTACTCTGGACACACTGCCTATAGGTTAGCCCTGCTCTGCAAGGAGCAGTAATTTTTTAAAAATGCAACCATTGAGGAAAATGTGGCTTCCTCACTAATCCTGCCCTGTGGATCCAGGAGAGAACTTGTTTGTGGACTTCTAGTACTGATTCCTGGTTTCCTTTTCTGAGTTTTCTCTCAAACATAAAAGAGCATACTTAATATTATGCATTATACACAAGTAAATTTATTTATGCGTGTGTGTGTCTATAAAGTGTTGGGTAGATCTTTTGAATAATCTCTTTGAAAATGCAAATTATAACCACTTGCAATGAACTGTGCTAACAAGATGAAGAAATGCTCATAATCCAATTTTCAAAATTTTTATTTTATTGTTTAGAGCTACATAAAATTTACCATTTTAACCATTTTAAATGGTCATTATGTTCAGTGGCAGAAGCATGTTAACATTTTGTGCAACTGTCACCACCGTCCATTTCTGTAACCAGGCATCTTAACTTCAAAATGCATTTTAAAACTTTTTTTTCCCTTTCTTTTGAGTTTCAAGATGTAACCTTGAAGCAAACTGGAGAAGTCTTTTGCCATAGCCTTAAAATAGACTCCATGTCTCTCCCTTTCTCACTGTATATACTCCCTTCACATTTCTCTAACCATGTGCTAGTATCTAATTATGTGGCTACTTAGAAGTCCCAGGGGCTAATCTTGAGACAGACAGAGCATGCCTGCAGATCTAGCTGAAAATTCCTGAGATTACCTCAAGGCTGACTAGTCAACAACCCGTCCATTGTTTAGCTGATGCTAGTTCATGCTCTAAGTGGACTGAGACCCAAGATAGCCACCAGAACAAGACACATAGACATTGTGTTCAGCACAATTCTTGCATGCCTTTCATATCAAATTTTCCCTTTTTAAGCTCTTGCCTTCTCCCCAAAATTTGAAGTGATTGCTTTGAATGGAAATCCAGCCACTCCCCTATTACCAGTTTTGGCTAATAAAGTCACTTATTTTCCTAACAGAGCTTGCTCTTGTTATTTTATTTATTTATTTATTCATTTATTTATTTTTGAGAGATGTAGTCTTGCTCTGTCACCCAGGCTGCAGTGCAGTGACACAATCTATCTCGGCTCACTGCAACCTCCACCTCCTGGGCTCAAGCGATTCTCCTGCTTCAGCTTCCCAAGTATCTGGGACTACAGGCTTGTGCCACCACGCCCAGTTAATTTTTCTAATTTTTCGTAGAGATGGGATTTCACTATATCTTGGTCAGGCTGATCTCCAACTCCTGACCTCAGGTGATCCACCCGCCTCAGTCTCCCAAAGTGCTGGGATTGCAGGCATGAGCCACCGTGCCCAGCCCTTGCTCTTGTTATGATTGGACTCTGCAAGCAGCAAGCAACTGGACCTGTCTTTGGTTACATTTCCAGAACTTTTTATCATCCCTAAACTGAAATTGAAACTCCGTACTCATTAAATGATAATTCCTCCTTCCCCCAACCTCTGGTAACCACTGTTCTGCATTCTGTCTCTATGAATTTGATGACTCTATGTACCTCATATAAGCAGAATCATACACTATTTGTCCTTTTGTATCTGGCTTATTTCACTTAGCATAATAAATTCAAGGATCATTATTTATTTTTAATGTGAAAAAAGAAAAATAAGATCTATGTGTACTACCATGAAAATCTCTCTAACACATATTGAGTGAAAAAAAGCAAAACCATGTGTATATTATCCTGTAATTTTGTGAAGGTATGGAGTAAGAGGAAGACTTATTTTCATTGCTTATCCTTTTGTATGATTTGAATTTTAGTCAACTTATCTATGTATGTATGTGTTTTCCATTGTTTTTTCAATGCCCATATTCTTTGACCTAGTATTTTGAATGCAGGAATTTATAGTAAGGAAGTAACTGGACAAATTCTTAAAGATAGGACTATTTCTTGAAGCATTAATGGTGAAAACTTGGAAACTGTAATTATGGTTAGCCACAGCACACTGATAAAATAAGTTATATGTCCATATAATGGAATGTGATAGAGGCTTCATAAATGACAGTATTAAATTATATATTTATTGAAATGGAAAGATATCACAGTATATTGTAAACTAAAAAAGCAGGTCACAAAATGGTATGTCAAGCATTTTTTCACTTTCATATACATGCATTTATATATCTGTATGTGAAGGAGCATAGCTATAAGGATATGCACCAGAATTATTTATTTATTTATTTATTTTGAGATGGAGTCTTGCTCTCCTGCCCAGGCTGGAGTGCAGCGATGAGATCTCGGCTCACTGCAACTTTCACCTCCCGGGTTTAAGTGATTCTCCTGCCTCAGCCTCCTGAGTAAGCTGAGATTATAGGGGTGTGCCACCATGCCTGGCTAATTTTTGTATTTTTAGTAGAGACGAGGTTTCACCATGTTGGTCAGGCTGGTCTCGAACTCCTGACCTCGTGATCTGCCCACCTTGGCCTCCCAAAGTGTTGGGATTACAGGCATGAGCTGTGCCCGGCCCAGAATTTCAACAGAGATGATCATTGAATGGTGAAACTTTGAGTGGTTAAAAATTTTTCTGTTAATATACCTGTATTTTCTAATTTTCCCTCAATCTGTATTATTTGTGTGTATGGTGTGTGTGTGTGTGTGTGTGTGTGTGTGTATATTTTAAATTTAATACATATAAAATTTAATTTAATTTTTATGTAAAATTTTATATAAGAATTTGTATAATTTTATTTAATATATAAAATATTTTATTTATATTATATATTATATATTTTATATATTTGTTTAAACCCTTAGCACTGGAAATACACCAATATATTAGTAATAGTGGGTGTCTTTGTGAGGTGGAACTAGGGGACAATTCTTCATTTTACTTTTTGTGTCTTCTAAATGTGCTATAATGAATATCTATATTTTATTTATTTATTTTTTGGAGACAGAGTCTTTGTGTGCCAGGCTGGAGTGCAGTGGTGCGATCACCGCTCACTGCATTCTTGACCTCCCGGGCTCAAACAATCCTTCCACCTCAGCCTCCTGAGTAGCTGGGACTACAGGCACATGCCACCATGCCCGGCTAATTTAAAAATTTTTTTGTAGAGATGGTGTCTCCCTATGTTGCCCAGGCTGGTCTTGAACTTCTTACCTCAAACAATCCTCTCACCTCAGCCTCCCAAAGTGTTGGGATTACAGGCGTGAGCCATTGTGCCCAGTCTTATTTTATATTATAAAAGGAATGATTGGAAAGCGATGTTAGGGACCATCTTATTTTGTTATCATTTAGGATTAGGTTTTCTTTCTTTCTTTCTTTCTTTTTTTTTTTTTTTTTTTGAGACTGTGTCTTACTCTGTAGCCAGGCTAGAGTGCAGTGGCACGATGTCGGGTCACTGCAACCTCTGCCTCCCAGGTTCAAGCAATTCTCCTGCCTCAGCCTCCTGAGCAGCTGGGATTACAGGCACCCGCCACCACGCCTGGCTAATTTTTGTATTTTTAGTAGAAACGGGGTTTCACCATGTTGGCCAGGATGGTCTCGGTCTCCTGACCTCGTGATCCGCCCGCCTCAGCCTCCCAAAGTGCTAGGATTACAGGCCTGAGCCAGGGCGCCCGGCAAATTATTTTTTCTTTAATGATCTCTCAGCAGAATCAGGGACCAGTTTTCACTTTTTACTTTATTTACTTCCATGTCATTTGAATTTGTGGCAGCAAGCATGTATTATTTTGTAATGAAAAACTAACATTAAAAATGTATTTCAGGCCGGGCACAGTGGCTCAAGTCTGTAATCCTAGCACTTTGGGAGGCTGAGGCAGGCGGGTTATGAGGTCAGGAGTTTGAGACCAGCCTGGCCAATATAGTGAAACCCCGTCTCTACTAAAAACACAAAAATTAGCTGGGCGTGGTGGCTCACCTGTAATCTCAGCTGCTCAGGAGGGTGAGGCAGGAGAATCACTTGAACCTTGGAGGTGGAGGTTGCAGTGAGCCAAGATTGTGCCATTGCATTCCAGACTGGGTGACAGAGTGAGACTCCATCTCAAAAAGAAAAGTATTTCAGAAAAACTCCTATTTTTAAATAAAAGATAAATCAACCACATAAAAACTTACACACAAATGTTTGTTTATAGCTGCTTCACCCCTAATTGCCAAAATTTGGGAGCAACCATAATGTCCTTCAATAGATGAATGGATGAACTGTGATACATCCAGATAATATAATATTTATTTATTCAGTGATAAAAAGAAATGCGCTCTCAAGCCACAAAGAGATGTGAAGGAATCTTAAACATGTATTGCTAAGTGAAATAAGCTAATCTTAAAATGATACATACTGTATGCTATGGTTTGAATGTGTGTTAAAATTTCACACGTTGAAACCTTAATCCCCAAATTCATATTTTGATGGTATTTGGTGGTGGAGCCTTGGGAGGTAATTAGGATTAGATAAAGTCATTAGTGTGGGACTGGTGGCTTTATAAGAAAAGGAAGAAAGACCTGAGCTAGCATGCTCTTGCCCTCTTGCCAAGTGATGCTTTCTGCTGTGTTATGATGCAGTAAGAAGACCCTCATGAGATGTGGCCCCTTGACCTTAGACTTCCCAGCCTCCAGAACTTTAAGAAATAGATTCCTTTTCTTTATAAATTACCCAGTCTCAGGCATTCAGCTATAGTAACAGAAAACAAACTAAAACACTGTATGATTCCAAGTGTATGACATTCTGGTAATAAAGCAAATCTATGGAGACAGTAAAAGGATCAGTTGTTGCCAGGGGTTAGGGAACAGGGAGGGAGAGATGAGCAGGTGGAGCACAGAGATTTTTAGGGCAGTGAAAATATTATTTATGATTCTGTAATGGTGGATATGTCATTGTACATCTGTCAAACCCACAGAACACACAACACAAAGAGTGAACCCTAATGTAAACTATATACTTAGTTAATAATAACAATGTGTCCAATATAGATTCATCACTTGTAATAAATGTACCACACTAATGCAAGATGTTAATAGTAGGGGAATCTATGTATGTGAGGGAGTGGGTAAAGGGGGATGTCTATGGGAACTTTCCGTACTTACTGCTCAATTTTTCTATAAAGCTAAAATTGTTCTAAAAATGAAGTCTATTAATTTTTTTTAAAAAAGGTAAATTATCACAAATGAAGAAAATCATGGAGAAGTTCCTAAGTGGCAGAGTTGACCCTCTCTTCAAGCTCTGTGAAGCTGCAGATTCGAGGCCCACATCCGGTGCCCTTGACAGGCATCTCCTGTCAGCTGTGGTGTGCAGTGTCCTGTGCAATTCAACAGACAGTCTTCCTTTGATTTCCACAGGTTTTGCACTCAGGCAAGGAAATGTATCAGAATAAGCAAAAGTGATAGAGTTAACCATGCACTTCCTGATATTAAACAAGAACAAATATGTGAAATAAATAATTGTGATATTAACATTTTTATATAAGCAGACTGCTATGGGCCTATGTCTGGATGGGAATGTGAAGAGGAAATAAAGGGAGATGGTAGAAGGTTAGGAAGCATTGATGGGAAAGGGAGAATTTCAGAGGTAAAATGAGGAATGAATGTACCTTGTAATATTGTTGAATAACTAGATAATCCATGTATTATGGGCTGAATTATATCTCTTCAAAATTCATATGATGAAGCTGTAACCCCCAGTATCTCAGAATGTGACTGTATATGGAGATAGGGCCTTTAAAGAAGTAATCAAGTTAATATGAGGCTGTAAGGGTGGGCCTTAATTCAATCTGACTGGCGTTCTTATCAGAAGAGAACATTTGCACAAACAAAGAGACACCAGGGATGTGTGTGCACAGAGGAAAGACCATATGAGGGCACAGTGAGAAGGCAGCCACCTGCAAACAAAGGAGAGAGGCCTGGGAATAAAATCAACCTTGTCAACACCTTGATCTTGGAATTCTAGCTTCCAGAACTGTGAGAAAATAAATTTCTGTTGTCTAAACCATCCAGTTGTTATGGCAGCTTGAGTAAACTAACACAACATGTAAAGCATTTTGCACAACGCTTGTTGAGTCTTAAGTACTCAATAATTATCTCCAGTTTAGTTAGAACTGATATGTGTGGTTACTATAACTCTGTAATATAATTTGAAGTCAGGTAATGTGATCCCTCCAGTTTTGTTCTTTTTGCTTAGTATAGCTTTGGCTATTCTGGGTCTTTTGAGTTTCCATATACATTTTAGGATAGGATTTTCTATTTTTGTGAAGAATGTCACTGATATTTTGATAGGGATTGCATTGAACCTATAGATTGCTTTGGGTAGTATGGACATTTTAACAACAGTGATTCTTCCAATCCATGAACATGGAATAAGTTTCCCTTTTTTGGCATTCTCTTCCATTTCTCTCATCAGTGTTTTATAGTTCTCATTACAGAGATCTTTCACTTCTTTGGTTAATCCTAGGTATTTAATGTTACATGTGGCTATTGTAAATGGGATTACTCTTTTAAAATTTCTTTTTCACATTGTTCACTGTTGGCATATAGAAATGTTACTGATTTGTGTATGTTTATTTTATTTCCTGTGACTTTACTAAATTGTTTATCAGTTCTAATAGTTTTCCTGTGAAGTCTTTAGGTTTTTCCAAATATAAGATGATATCATTTGCAAACAAGGATAATTTGACTTCTTCATTTTCAGTGTGGAGGCTCTTTATATCTTTCTCTTGTCTGATTGCTCTAGCAAGAACTTCTAGTACTATGTTGAATAACAGTGGTGATAGTAGGCATCCTTGCCATGTTCCCAGTCTTAGAGGAAAGGCTTTCAGTTTCTCTGCATTCAGTATGATACTAGCTGTGGGTTTGTTGTATATGGCTTTTATTATGCTGAAGTATGTACCTTCTATACCCAGTTTTTGAGAGTTTTTATCATGAAGGGTTGTTGAATTTTATCAACTTCTTTTTCAGCATCAATTGAATGATCTGATATGGTTTTTATCCTTCATTCTGTTGATATGATGTATCACATTGATTGACTTGTGAATGTTGAATTATCCTTGCATCCTAGGCATAAATCCTACTTGGTAATGATGAATCATCTTAATGTATTGTTGAATTTGATTTGCTAATATTTTGTTGAGGATTTATACATTAATATTCATCAGAGATACTGGCCTATAGTTTTCTTTTTTTTGATGTGTCTTTGTCTGGTTTTGGGATCAGGGTAATACTGAATGTGTCGAATGAGTTTGGAAGTATTCCTTTCTCCTCTATTTTTAAGAATAGTTTGTGGTTTGACAAACCTGACAAAAACAAGAAATAGGGAAAGGATTCCCTATTTAATAAATGGTGCTGGGAAAACTGGCTAGTCATAAGTAGAAAGCTGAAAGTAGATCCCTTCCTTATACCTTATACAAAAATCAATTCAAGATGGATTTGAGATTTAAATGTTAGACCTAAAACCATAAAAACCCTAGAATAAAACCCAGGCAATACTATTCAGGACATAGGCATGGGCAAGGACTTCATGTCTAAAATACCAAAAGCAATGGCAACAAAAGCCAAAATTGACAAATGGGATCTAATCAAACTAAAGAGCTCTGCACAGCATAAGAAACTACCATCAGAGTGAACAGGCAACCTACAGAATGGGAGAAAATTTTTGCAATCTACTTATCTGACAAAGGACTAATATCTAGAACCTATAAAGAACTCAATCAAATTTATAAGAAAAAAACAACCCCATCAAAAAGTGGGCAAAGTATATGAACAGACGCTTCTCAAAAGAAGACATTTATGCAGCCAACATACATATGAAAAAATGCTCATCATCACTCGCCATCAGAGAAATGCAAATCAAAACCACAATGAGATACCATCTCACACCAGTTAGAATGGCGATCATTAAAAAGTCAGGAAACAACAAGTGCTGGAGAGGATGTGGAGAAATAGGAACACTTTTACACTGTTGGTGGGACTGTAAACTAGTTCTACCATTGTGGAAAACAGTGTGGCGATTCCTCCAGGATCTAGAACTAGAAATACCATTTGACCCAGCAATCCCATTACTGGGTATATACCCAAAGGATTATAAATCATGCTACTATAAAGACAATGCACACGTATGTTTATTGCGGCACTATTCACAATAGCAAAGACTTGGAACCAAACCAAATGTCCATCAGTGACAGACTGGATAAAGAAAATGTGGCACATATACACCATGGAATACTATGCAGCCATAAAAAAGGATGAGATTGTGTCCTTTGTAGGGACATGGATGCAACTGGAAACCATCATTCTCAGCAAACTAACACAAGAACAGAAAACCAAACACCTCATGTTCTCACTCGTAGATGGGAACTGAACAATGAGAACACATGGATACAGGAAGGGGAATATCACACACTGGGGCCTGTTGTGGGGTGGGGGAAGTGGGGAGGGATAGCATTAGGAGATATACCTAATATAAATGATGAGTTAATGGGTGCAGCACACCAACACGGCACATGTATACATATGTAACAAACCTGCACGTTGTGCACATGTACCCTAGAACTTAAAGTATAATAAAAAAGAAAAAAATAATAAACAAACAAAATAATCCTAAAAAAAAAAAAGGGAATAGTTTGTGGATGATTGGTATTAATTCTTCTTTAAATGTTTGGTAGAATTCAGTTCCCAGGCTTTTTTTTTTTTTTTTTTTGAGACAGAATTTTGCTCTTTTGCCCAGGCTAGAGGGCAGTGGTGTGATCTTGGCTCACTGCAACCTCTGCCTCCCAGGTTCAAGCAATTCTCCTGCCTCAGCCTCCTGAGTAGCTGGGATTACAGGCACTCCCTACCATGCCCAGCTATTTTTTGTGTGTTTTTAGTAGAGATGGGGTTTCGTCATGTTGGCCAGCCTGGTTTTGAACTCCTGACCTCAAGTGATCTGCCTGTCTCGACCTCCCAAAGTGCTAGGATTATAGGCATAAGCCACCATGCCCAGCTGGGAGACTTTTTATTATGGCTTCAATCTTATTACTTGTTATTGTTCTCTTCAGGTTTTGGATTTCTAGGGTCTAGTATCTAGGGATTCGTCTTTTTATTCTAGATTTTCTAATTTATTGGTATATGGTTGCTCACAGTAGCCACTAATGATCCTTTGAATTTCTGCAGTATTGGTTATAATGTGTACTTTTTCACTTCTTATTTTATTTATTTGAACCATCTCTCTTTTTTTCTTAGTGTGGCTAAAGGTTTGCTAATTTTGTTTAACTTTTTGGAAAACCAACTTTTTGTTTCCTTGCCCTTTTGTATTATCTTTTTCATTTTAATTTGATTTATTTCTGCTCTGATCTTTATTATTTCTTTTCTTCTACTAATTTTGGGTTTGATTTGCTTTTACTTTTCTAGTTTTTTATGATGCATCGTTAAGATTGTTCATTTGAAGTTTTTCCTCTTTTTTGATGTAGGCACTTACAGCTATAAACTTCCCTGTTAGTACTGCTTTTGCTGTATCCCATAGGCTTTGGTATGTTGTGTTTCCACTATTATTCATTTAAAGATATTTTTTCAATTTCTTTTTCTTTCTTTCTTTCTTTTTTTTTTAGATGGAGTCTTGCTCTGTTGCTTAGGCTGGAGTGCAGTGGCACGATCTTGGCTCATTGCAACCTCCACCTCCTGGGTTCAAGCAATTCTCCTGCCTCAGCCTCCTGAGTAGCTGGGACTACAGCTGTGTGCCACTGTGCCCAGCTAATTTTTTTTGTATTTTTAGTAGAGATGGGGTTTCACTATGTTAGTCAGGATGGTCTCAATCTCCTGACCTCATGATCTGCCTGCCTCGGCCTCCCAAAGTAATGGGATTACAGGTGTGAGCCACTGCACCTGACCTCAATTTCTTTCTGCATTTTTTCATTGCCCGCTGGTCATTCAGGAGCATATTGTTTAATTTTCATGTATTTGTATATTTTCCAAAATTCCTCTTATTAATTTCTAGTTTTATTCCAGTTTGGTCAGATAAGATGCTTGATGGTATTTCAATTTTGTGAATGTTTTAAGGCTTGTTTTGTGACATAACATATAGTCTCTCCTTGAGAATGATCCATGTGGGGAGGAAAGAAATGTGTATTCTGCAGCTCTTGGGGATTAAATGTTCTGTAAAGTCTATTAGATCCGTTTGATCTATGATGTAGATTAAGTCTGATTTTTTTGTTGATTTTCTGTCCAGAAGATATGTCTAATGCTAAAGGTGGGGTTTCGAAGTATCCAGCTAGTATTGTGTTGGAGCCTATCTCTCTCTTTATCTCTAATAATATTTGCTTTACGTATCTGGGTGCTCTAGTGTTTGGTGCAGACATATTTAAAACTGTTATATCCTCTTGCTGAATTGACCCCTTTATCATTATATAGTGACCCTCTTTGTCTCTTCTTACAGTTTTTGTCTTGAAATCTGTTTTGTCTGCTGTAAGTATAGCTACTCCTGCTCTTTTTTGGTTTCCATTGGTATGGAATGCTTTTTTCCTGTCCTTTTATTCTCAGTCTACGTGTGTCTTTATAGGTGAAGTATGTTTCTTGTAGCCAACAGATCAATGGCTTTTGTTTTCTCATCCCTTCAGTCATTTTCTTTTCTTTCTTTTTTTTTTTTTTTTTTGAGACGGAGTCTCGCTCTGTCGCCCAGGCTGGAGTGCAGTGGCCAGATCTCAGCTCACTGCAACCTCTGTGTCCCGAGTTCAAGTGATTCTCCTGCCTCAGCCTCCCAAGTAGCTGGGACTACAGGTGCCCGCCACCTCGCCCAGCTAGTTTTTTGTATTTTTTTTAGTAGAGACGGGGTTTCACCGTGTTAGCCAGGATGGTCTCGATCTCCTGACCTCGTGATCTGCCCGTCTCGGCCTCCCAAAATGCTGGGATTACAGGCTTGTGCCACCGCGCCCGGCTAGTCATTTTCTTTTCTTTTCTTTTTTTTTTTTTGGAGGTGGAGTCTTGCTCTGTCACCCAGGCTGGAGTGACTCAGCTCACTACAACCTCCCCACCTCTTGGGTTCAAGTGATCTTTCCATCTCAGCCCCCCGAGTAGCTGGAATTACAGGTGCCTGCCACCACACCCAGCTAATTTTTGTATTTTTAGTAGAGATGAGGTTTCAACATGTTGGCCAGGCTGGTCTCAAACTCCTGACCTCAAGTGATCTGCCCTCCTCAGCCTCCCAAAGTGCTGGGATTACAGGCATGAGCCACTTCATCCAGCCTCCATTTTATGTCTTTTGATTGGATAGTTTAGTCCATTTACAGTCAATGTTATTATCGATAAGTAAGGACTTACTCCTGCCATTTTGTTATTTGTTTTCTGGTTATTTTGTGGTCTTCTCTTCCTTCTTTTTCTCCTTCTTGAATTCGTTAGGGAAGATAATTTTCTCTAGTGATATGATTTACTTTCTTGCTTTTATTTTTTGTGTATCCATTGTGTGTTTTATGGTTTGAGGTTGCTATGACACTTGGAGATACTATAACCCATTATTTTAAGCTGATGACAACACCGTTTGCATAAACAAGCAAAAAAAAAAAAACCCACTAATACTGTATGCCTTAATTTTATACCTCCACTTTTTTAACATTTTATTGTTTCTACATATATTTTATTGTACTGTCTGAGTCTTGAAAAATCATTGTAGTTATTATTTTTGGATTTGTTCATTGTTTAGTCTTTCTACTTAAGATAAGAGTAGTTACACACAACAGTTACAGTGTTATAATGTTCTGTGTTTTTCTGTGTACTTACTATTACCAGTGAGTTTTGTACCTTCAGATGATTACTTATGTCTCATTAATGTCCTTTTTTTCTGACTGAAGTACTCCCTTTAGCATTTCTTATAGGACAGGTCTGACATTAATGAAATCCCTCAGCTTTTGTTTTTCTGGGAAAGTCTATTTCTCATTCATGCTTGAAGGATATTTTCACCAAATATACTATTCTAGGGTAAACATTTTTTTTCCTTCAGCACTTTAAATATGTCATGCCACTCTCTCTTGGCCTTATGGTTTCTACTGACAAGTCTGCTGCCAGATGTATTGAAGGTCCATTTAATTTTAATTGTTTCTTGCTTTCTTGCTGCTTTAAAAATTTTTTTCTTTACCCTTCATCTTTGGGAGTTTGATTAGTAAATGCTTTGAGGAAGTTTTCTTTGAGTTAAATCTGCTTGGTATTCTATAACCTTCTTGTTTTTGGATATTGATATCTTTCTTTAGGTTTGTGAAGTTCTCTATTATCCCTTTGAATAAATTTTCTACCCTTATCTCTTTCTCTACCTCTGCTTTAAGGCCAATAACTCTTAGATTTGCCCTTTTGAGGCTATTTTCTATACCCTATAGGCATGCTTTAAAGTTTTTTATTAGTTTTTCTTTTGTCTCCTGACTGTGTATTTTCAAATAGCCTGTCTTCAAGCTCACTAATTCTTTCTTCTGTTTGATCAGTTCTGCTCTTAATGGACTCTGATGCATTCTTCAGTATGCCAATTGCATTTTTCAACTCCAGAAATTCTGCTTGATTCTTTTTAATTATTTTAATGTCTTTGTTAAATATCTCTGATACAATTCTGCATTCCTTCTCTGTGTTATCTTGAATTTTTTTGAGTTTCCTCAACACAGATATTTTGAATTCTCTGTCTGAAAGGTAGCATATCTGTTCCTCCAGGATTGGTTCTTGGTGCCTTGTTTAGTTCATTTGGTGAGGCTGTGCTTTCGTGGATGTTGTTGGTGCTAGCAGATATTCTTTGGTGTCTGGGCATTAAGGAGTTAGGTATTTATTGTAGTCTTCACTGTCTGGGGTTATTTGTAACTGTCCTTCTTGGGGAGGCTTTTCAGATATTTGAAAGAACTTGAGTGTTGTGATCTAAGTTATATCTACTTTAGGGGGCACTCCAAGTTCAGTAACGCTGTGGTTTCTTCAAACTCATAGAGGTACTGCCTTGATGGTCTAGGATAAGATCTGAGAGAATTCTCTGGATTGCCAGGCAGAGACCCTTGTTCTCTTCCCTTACTATCTCCCAAACATACTGAGTCTCTCTCTCTGTTCTGAGCCACCTAAAGCTGGGGATGGAGTGACACAAGCACTCCTGTGGCCATCACTACTTTGACTGCTTTGGGTCAGACCTGAGGCCAACACAGCACTGCATCTCCCCCAAGGTCTGCTGTGACCACTCCCTCGCTACTGCTTATATTCACTCGAGGCCCTGGGCCTCTACGATCAGCAGGTGGCAAAGCCAGTGAGGCCTGTATTCTTTCCTTCAGGGCCACAAGGTTCCTCAGGTCCCAGGTGGGTCTGGAAGTGTTGTCTAGGGGCCAGGGACTACAGTCAAATATCTTAGATGTCTACCTGTAGTTTTACTGTATTGAAGCTGAGCTGGCACTCAAACCACAAGATGCAGTCCTTTCCACTCTTTCCTCCGCTTTGCAAAGGATGATGAGCCCCACCCAGTGGCCACTGCCACCCTAGGCCATGAGGACTACTGTCAGGCTGTAGCCGATGTTCCCTTAAGCCCCAAGGTCTCTTAAGTCAGCTTGTGGTGAATGCTGCCTGACTTGGGACTTACCCTTCAGGGCAGTGGTTTTCCCTCTGGGCCAGGGCATGTCCAGAAATGTCATCGAAGAGTTAAGTCCTGGAATCAGAGACCCCAAGTGCCTGCTTGGTGCTCTACTACCCCCCTGTGGCTGTTCTGGTACCTAAGCCCCTTTACTTTTCTTTCTGCTTTTCTCAAGCAGAAGGAGTTTTTCCTGGTAGCCACCACAGCTAGTAATGTGCTGAGTCTCATGTGAATTCAGCAAATCTCAGAGGCTCACTGAAGGCCCTTGATGTAGTACCTGGGTATTGCTACTGTTTATTCAGGGCCCAAGGGCTCTTCAGTTAGCAAGTGATAAATGCTGCCAGAACTGGGTCCTTTCCTTTAAAGCAATGGGTTCCCTTCTAGAAATGTCATCTGGGAGCTAGGGTCTGGAACAGAGGCCTCACAACTCAGACCAGTGCCCTATCCTGCTGTGACTGAGCTGGTTTCCTAGATGTAAGACAAAGTCCTCCCTACTTTTCCTTCTCCTCTCCTTAAGTGGAATTAAGAGGTCTCTTTTGGAGTCTCAAGCTGTGTAGCCTGGGGTTAGGGGAGAGGTGATGCCAGCACTCCCTTGGCTGCCCCAGCTGGTGTCTCAGTATGACACATCGTGCCCCCTCAGTCCACTGCCTTTAGGCCTAGTTCAAGACTAGGGCTGCCTAAGAGTTGCAGTCCTTATGGCCTAGATTGTCTTTCAAGTTTACTTGGAGACACGGAGTGCTGTAGCCCTCGGTGGCAAGGTTTGAAAGCACTCAAGAAGCATCCCTGGGATTGGCGATTCCCTCCTGGCTAGGGTTGGTTTAAATGCTCACTCTGTGGGTGGGTGTTATCTAAGTTTGATTCAGGTTTCCTTTCTACTTTAACAGGGTGGCACTGAGTCCAGTGCCTCACAATTGCTGTGCTCTGCCTCCCCCACCCCCCAGAGATGCTATCCACACCATGCTTTTGCTACCAGGGTTGGGGAGGGGTGGCGTTATAGATCCAGAACTGTTTTTCCTATCTCTTCAGTGCGTCTTTCAGTAATACGAAGTTAAAACAAGGTACTAGGAGTGTTTATCTAATTTTTGGTTCTTATGAAGGTGTTGTTTTCTGTGTAGATAGTTGTTAATTTTGTGTTTTTGCAGAGTGGGGGGATGGCCTGTAGAGCTTTCTATTCCCCCATCTTGCTCTGCCTCGACTTATCAAGAAAAGGAATTTATATTTTACAGTCATGGAGGCAAAGAAGTCCAAGAGTGAGAAGCTACATCTGGTGAGGGCCTTCTTGCAGGTAGGAACTCCCTGAAGAGTTCCAAGATGGCACAGGGCAGCACATGGCAAGGGGGCTTACTGTGATAGCATGCTAGCTCAGGTCTCTCTTCTTTCTCTTACAAAGCCACCAGTTCCCTTCCCATGATAACTCATTACCCATTAATTTATTAATTCATGAATGGATTAATCCATTCTTGAGGATAGAGCCTACATGATCCAATCACCTCTTAAAGGCCTCACCTCTTAATACTGCCACATTGGGGATTAAGTTTCAACATTAGTTTTGGAAGGGACGTTCAGACCATAGCAGTATGCATCTCTAAAATATAAGGACATTTCCTCACATAATCACAATACCATTATCATACCTAAATTAACAGCAATCCCTTAATATCATCTAAAACCTAGCCATATGCATATTTCCCCAATAGCCTCTAAATGTCTTTAATGCACTCAGCATGAAAACATGTACTAGAACATAAAATATTAGAGTGTGTTGCAGGTAGAAAGGGTAAGCATTATTTCTTGAAAATGTGTTTGTGTGTGTGTGTGTCTGTATGTATACTGGGTTGCAAAACTAAAATGTTTTCTGTTCGTTTTTTGCTGTGGGACATTGTAAAACAAAGTTGAAAAACTTTTATGTAGATGGTGAAAGTGTCTATAAAGTCAAAAAGAAAAGCAAGATGTTCAACAACACTGCTTCTCATCAACATTTTCTTGGAGGTTCCAGTCAATGTGAAAGAGAAAGAAAAATGTATAAATATTGTAAAGGAAGAGACAAAACCGTCACTGTTTGCAAACAATATAATTTTCTTCTAGAAAATCTGAGAGGATATATATAGCCAAAAAGCTTTGTCTTATTGCTTTTGAAAGTAATGTTGGCCGGGTATGGTGACTCACACCTGTAATCGCAGTACTTTGGGAGGCAGAGGTGGGTGGATCACCTGAGGTCACGAGTTTGAGACCAGTATGGCCAACATGGTGAAACTCTGTCTCTATTAAAAATACAAATATTAGCCGGGCATGATGGTGCATGCCAGTAATGTCAGCTACTTGGGAGGCAGAGGCAGGAGAATCACTTGAATCCGGGAGGCAAAGGTTGGAGTGAGCCAAGATCATGTCACTGCACTGCACTCCAGCCTGGGCGACAGAGCAAAACTCTGTCTCAAAAAAAAAAAAAAAAAAAAAAAAAAAGAAAGAAAGGAAAAGAAAAAGAAAGAAAGAAAAAGAAATACTGTCAAAAATTTAATTAATATTTGTTCAGTCATTCACATCTGTATCCAAATTTTCTTCCACATGTAGTTCACAGTTATCTCTAGATTGGTGAGTGGGACAGGATTGTTTGGTTTTCATCAAACTTACAGGAAAATGAGACAGCATCGGCTGGGTGTGGTGGCTCATGCCTGTAATCCCAGCACTTTGGGAAGCCAAAGAGAGAGAGTTGCTTGCAGCCAGGAGTTCAAGATCAGCCTGGGCAACAGTGCGAGACTCCGTCTTTATAAAATTAAAAAATTAGCTGACTATGGTGGTTGTGTGCCTATAGCCCTTGCTACTCGGGACGCTGAGGCAGGAAAATGGCTTGAGCCTGGAGGATGGCTTGAGTCCAGGGGTTCAACGATGTTGTGAACTATCATGATGCCACTGTACTCCAGAATGGGCAACATGGCGAGACCTTGTCTCTCCAAACAAAACAAAAAAACAAAAAAAAAAAACCAAAGGATAAAAAGAAAATGAGATAGCATCTATTTAGATATAATGCCCTAGCATTGTTTATGTTTTGTTGTGTGTTCTTTCTGTTTTCCTGCTATACTTCTGTCCATCCTTTATTTTATTTTAGAGACAAAGTCTCACTCTTTTGTCCATGCTGGTGTACAGTAGTGTGATCATAGCTCACTGCAGCCTCAAACTCCTGGGCTCAAGCAATCCTTCTGCTTCAGGTTCCTGAGTCGCTGGACTACAGGAGTGCACCACCACACTAGGCCTCCATCTTTTATTTTTAACCTTTTGATTGATGTATACATACATAAAAGCAAACATATTGTAAGATGATGAAATTCCAGAAACTGAAAACACCCATGTAATGGGCAGCCAATCAGCAAACAGAACACTGTTAGCACCCAGAAGCCTCCTTGTGTCCCTTTCAGTCATTACTTGCCCCTCAACTCCCCAAATAATTAAAACAAATTTAACAGATTTAAAGAGATGGCAACAAGAGGAATTATTATAAACAGAATCATACTGTAAGCACACTTGCTACAATGCAAAAAAATCTTTTGTAATTCGAGTAAACACTTACCTGTTATCATCTGAGCTTTGATATATATTTGGTTTTGTTAAAGCAGAGCACATTTTAAAATATATTCCACAGCCAAACTGATATTCGTTTTGAATTATTTGATAGCTTGAATTATCTGACATTGCTCACCTCCATTGGTAAAAGTACTTAAATTACATATATTTAATTTATTGTCCTTTATGTTTAATGATAACATGGCTAATAGTGAGAGAAATGTGATATGGTGGATGGTTCAGTATATGACCACAAATTATTTTAATAGTATGCATATGTGAACATTATCCTTCAGTTTGTAACCACAATAGTAGATTCTACTGGAATTTGTGAGTATGTCTTATAACCAAAAGAGGGTCTGGCTGCTTGATGGTTGCAGTAAGAAGTTAAAATAACAAGAGCTGGGTATGATAAAAAGAGAGTGAATTTTATTATCCATTGCCAGCAAGGGGGAAAGTGGCTGGAATCCTTTCCAAAAATTGCCAATTTCCAATTCCTGGACAGATGGCAAGGGTTTAAGAAGAGGGGCTTGGGCCGGGCACGGTGGCTCAAGCCTGTAATCCCAGCACTTTGGGAGGCCGAGACGGGCGGATCACGAGGTCAGGAGATCGAGACCATCCTGGCTAACATGGTGAAACCCTGTCTCTACTAAAAAATACAAAAAAAAAAAACTAGCTGGGCGAGGTGGTGGGCGCCTGTAGTCCCAGCTACTCGGGAGGCTGAGGCAGGAGAATGGCATAAACCCTGGAGGCGGAGCTTGCGGTGAGCTGAGATCCGGCCACTGCACTCCAACCTGGGCGACAGAGCAAGACTCTGTCTCAAAAAAAAAAAAAAAAAGAAGAGGGGCTTGGAATGCAAGACAGGAAGGGGGCTAGGAGGTGCCAGATGGTGTGACTTGCTCTGAAGGCTTATCTTGAATTATTGTTCCATCTGGTGAAGTGGCTGGCACCATTGTGGACCTGACAGGTTACAAATCAATCACATTCAAACTTGCAGTCAATCTCGCAGTCAATCTCTAGCCCAGAGGGAACTCCAGTCTTGAAGTAATCTCCTGCTGGGGAGAGAATACTGGAGGTCCCTGTTTCCTGTCAGGATTTGGTCCTTGAAGCTTGTAAGGAAATATATGACCAGATAAGTGAGCCAGTGTGAACTTAACAAGCATCCAGGAAAATAAATATGCATAAGGCATGGGAGCATAACGTGGGAAAGGGGAGGAAGTGGAGTTTTAAAGCACATCCCCAGGCTGTATTTTAAGAAAAAAGAAAATACTTCTTTTAGTTTGTCTCAAAGCTGTGTCTTGAGACTGGGGGGAAAGAAGAAAAGAAAAAAAGAATTAAAACATAGTTTGAAGCTAAGCTGCTCTATTACTCACTGATATAACTTTTGCAAAGGCAGTTTCAATTCCTTCATCTTATGATTAGGCCAGTGTCTGTGCAAACTTGCCTTACTTTAAACTGTTCTTAAAATGTTTATTTTGCCCTCTCTGTTTTCGTGTGTGTTAATTCCAGTCTTCGATCATGAGCTATTTGGCTACCCCACTCTCATTGGGGAATTACGCATGTCCCAGGGTTGATCCCTTCAGAAACTACCTGACTGAAAAAATAAATTTATTTGCAGTGAGAAATAAAACTGGCATGGCCAGTAGATACCAGAAAGTTGCAGTTTGCGAGGCTTACTGTGCATTAGATTCACCTGGGGTACTTGAGAAGTTTTTATAACTTCCCTTTAAGTGCATTACATTGTTGTTCCATTTGGAATTTCACAGGACATATGATTTAACAAACCTAGGTGGGGCCGGGTGCAGTGGCTCACACCTGTAATCCCGGCACTTTGGGAGGCCGAGGCGGGCAGATCATGAGCTCAGGAGTCCGAGACCAGCTTGGCCAACATGGTGAAACCCCGTCTCTACTAAAAATACAAAAATTAGCTGGGCATGGAGGTGGGTGCCTGTAATCCCAGCTCCTTGGAGGGCTGAAGCAGGAGAATCATTTGAACCCGGGAGGCGGAGGTTGCAGTGAGCTAAGATCGCGCCATTGCACTCCAGCCTGGGCAACAAGAGCAAAACACTGTCTCAAAACAAAAACAAACAAAACAGATGAATAAACAACAAAACACTAAACCTAGGTGGGGCTTGGACATCTGTGTGGCAAACTACATGGAACTAGGCAGTTTTTGTAATGGTTCCTCCATGACCAGGTCTGTACCTTGTCATTTCCCAGACTCTCGTGTTTCATCCCCTTCCCCAAACCCCCATTATTGTTACTCTCCCAAGCCTGCCCTCTTCTGATACTATTCATTGCACTATTCCTTTTAGCCTTTATTTCAGCATGAAAATCTAATAACTTATTGTTCACATTTCAGAACTCGAGTTAACTGGCCAATGCATAATAAGGTGTTACTGGGTGGTAATTGCCTAATATGATAACTCCCCAACTCACTATTTAGCCAGAGCATTCCAACCTGTTACTCAATCATTGCCTTAAAGGGTAACATTTGTATCCTTGGTAGTTCAAGGCAGAAAATCTGAGCAAGGGAGCTACTTAGCCTATTGGAAGCCATTTGAAGATCATCATCAATTCTCCCTACACATCTAGCTGTCTTTGCATATATCCCAGAGGCTAAGTGATTCAACAAAAGCTCATTGCGTTTTGTGATCTCATTGTTAATGGTCTCTGCCATTTTACTATGTGGTCTAAAGTGACTGCACGTGAAACCATACTTGATGACAAGAAAAGGGACAGAAAAGGGACAGAAAGAAGTCTCATCTACCACCATAGAGAATGCTAAACCCATCAACTTCTGTGTGAATTTCTACTGTCGTTTCATGGTATCTGGATTCTCTAGCCAGTTTACAGCCCAACGACTTGCCAGTTTTCTTGATTTCCTTTTCCGTAGGTTCACTGGGGGCACACGGGTATTCAGTGAGTTGTTTAAGTAGCAGCGACTACTGACAGCTTTAGCTTCTCAGAAAATCTTGGGCTTTCCTAATGTAGCTTATGGATGATCTTGTTTCTCTAACCCTGATTTTTTTTTTAAAGTTATTTATTTATTTTGAATAATACATTAACATGGATCAAAAATTAAGGTAGTAAGATTTACATTTACAACCCCCATACCTACTCCTGTCCCAATCTAACTTAACACTTTCTACTCCAATAAATAATAACATTATTCGTTTCTTATATATTCTTTCAGTGTTCCTTCTTCTTCTTCTTCTTCTTCTTCCTTCTTCTTCCTCCTCCTCCTCCTCCTCCTTCTTCTTTCTTCTTCTTCTTTTCTTTTTTGTAGAGACAGGGGTCTTGGTATGTTGCCCAGGATGGTCTCTAACTCCTTGCCTCCAGCGATTATCCAGCTTTGGCCTCCCAAAGGGCTGGGATATAGTCGTGAGCCACCGTGTCCTGCTGGTGTTATTTTGGGCAACCACAAGCCATATATATATATATATATATGTATTTTTTTTTAATAGAGACAGGAGACAGGGTTTCTCTCTGCCACCCAGAGTGTAGTGGTGCCATCATAGCTTACTGCAGCTTTGATTTGGAATGAACTCCCTCATTCTTAAGCTTCATATAGTACAGTATTCAATTGTATTGATGTACCATAGTTTATTTAACTAGTCCTTTATTGACAGACACTTGGAATTTTTCCTGTCTCTTGCTATGACAAACAATGAGAAAATGTACATACATAAATACATAAAGTCCAGATCTATCCTTACACTAGATTCACAGAAATGAAACTGCTGGCTCAAAGGGTAAATCTATTAGATCTTTGTGTCACTTAGAGTTTACCAGCCATATGTGTGAAGAAGAGATCAATTTTTTTTTTTTTTTTTGAGATGGAGTCTCTCTCTGTCACCCAGGCTGGAATGCAGTGGCGCGATCTCGGCTCACTGCAAGCTCCGCCTCCTGGGTTCACACCATTCTCCTGCCTCAGCCTCCCGAGTAGCTGGGACTACAGGTGCCTGACACCACGCCCGGCTAATTTTTTGTATTTTTAGTGGAGACGGGGTTTCACCGTGTTAGCCAAGATGGTCTCGATCTCCTGACCTCGTGATCCGCCCGCCTTGGCCTCCCAAAGGGCTAGGATTACAGGCGTGAGCCACTGCGCCCGGCAAAACTTTACCTTTTCTATATAGCTATGCTGTTGTCTCAAGACTATTGATTTAAAATAAAAGTCCATTATTACCCCACTGATTTGACTCGGTACTAATTTTCTATATGCATTTGGTTCTATTTATAGACTTTCTATTCTGTCCCATTGGTCTTTCTACTCATGTTCCAGTGATTCAATGTGTGCGTTTTTCATTTTGCAAGGTTAGCTCACCATAGTTTTATTAGGGAGGGGACTGGTACTGTAACAAAGATTGTACACAAGTAGTTTAAACAAGATAGAAGTTGATTTCTCTGTCATGTTAACAGTATAGAGGTGAGTGGTCCAGGGCTGGTGAGAAAGCACTATCATCACTGAGGCCAAGGTGGCTGCCCCAGCTTCTGCCATCTCCTAGTCAGCAGAAGGCAGAAAAGGGGCAAAAGACAGCATGAACTTTCCTTTTTAGGGTCACTATGTGGAAACGGCTTACATCAGTGACAACTGGTCACATCAGAACTTGGTCACATGGCCACTCCAAGCCACAAGGAAGATGGAGAAATGTAGTCTCTTGCTGGATAGCCATGTGTTTGATTAAAATTTAGGAGTTCTATTAGTAAAGATAGGGAAAATGGTCTCTGTCACAATGGTGACCTGATGGTAAGGACCCCAATGTAGAAGGTATTGGGGCATTGTAACGTAAATAATGGCATAAACTTTCCTCCAGGAATTCACAATAGAGGAAGGCTATTACAGAAGGCTACACTTGTATATAAAAGGGGATCTGGGTAATAGATAACTAAAGGATAGGAAAAAGCCACAAAGGAAAGATTCTATAGCCTTAGAGAGACCATATGATTTACCACCTAAACTGGGATAAAGAGTTTAGGTAGGCTGGGCGTGGTGGCTCACACCTGTAGTCCTAGCTACTTGGGAGACTGAGGCAGGAGGATCCCTTGAACCCCGGAGGTTGAGCCTGATTGCAGTGAGCTGATTGCTGGACTGCACTCCAGCCTGGGAGACAGAGCGAGGTCCTGTCTTTAAAACAAGCAAACAACATCCCCCCCCAAAAAAATAACCACACACAGATTTTTTTGGGGGCATACACGTATTTTGATCAGTTGCTTAGCTATATCTGTCTCTAATACCATGTTACTGGTAATTTTCTGAAAAATGTATTTTTTTCTTTTTTTCTTTTTTTTTTTTGAGGCGGAGTCTCGCTCTGTCGCCCAGACTGGAGTGCAGTGGCCAGATCTCAGCTCACTGCAAGCTCCACCTCCCAGGTTTACGCCATTCTCCTGCCTCAGCCTCCGGAGTAGCTGGGACTACAGGCGCCCGCCACCTCGCCCGGCTAGTTTTTGTATTTTTAGTAGAGACGGGGTTTCACCGTGTTAGCCAGGATGGTCTCGATCTCCTGACCTCGTGATCCGCCCATCTCGGCCTCCCAAAGTGCTGGGATTACAGGCTTGAGCCACCGCGCCCGGCCAAAAATGTATTTTTTTCAATATGGTCTTATTGTTTTAAGTTTTTTCATAAAATTGCCTGCAATCTGTCTCACAGTTGTATTTTATGGTTAACAAATTTAACATTACAGTTATCTTCAATTGATTTTTCTCTATAGATCATGTCTACCTAAAAGGAAGAAGTGTAGGCAAAACATGGAGAGGTCATTTCGGCCATGGTTGAGACCTGCAGCCTGGGACACACTTCCAGGTTGCCTTGAACAGTACTCCGGAGAACAATGGGGAGGTTCAAATTTTTTAAGAAAAAAGGATGAATCAGGAGAGGGGGTGATTGCAAAGTTGTTTGTCAAGAATTCTCATTGGTTTAAAGAAATAACATTGGGCTGGGTGTGGTGGCTCACACCTGTAATCCCAGCACTTTGGGAGGCCGAGTCAGGCGGATCACTTGAGGTCAGGAGTTCGAGACCAGCCTGGCCAACATGGTGAAACTCCGTCTCTACTAAAAATACAAAAATTAGCTAGGTGTGTTGGCATGCACCTGTAATCCCAGCTACTCAGGAGGCTGAGGTATGAGAACTGCTTGAATCCAGGAGGCAGAGGTTGCAGTGAGCCGATATTGTGTCCCTGCACTCCAGCCTGGGGAACAGAGTGCGACTCCGTCTCAAGAAAAAAAAAAAAAAAAAAAAAGCCAACAAGGGAGTCTCTCTAGACCAAACTAGAAAGATGGACTCTCATATCCACATCATAACCTAATCATCGGAGTTACATCTCATCACTTTTGCCACATTCTATTGGTTAGAAGCCAGTCATAGGTCCAGCTCACATTCAAGAGGAAGAAATTATAGAAAGATGTGAACACTAGAGGGCAGAGATCATGGGCACCATCTTAGAATTCTTCCCAGTGTTCTCTGGGAACTGGCTCCGAGATTGAGATTTGTGCGCAGGTGGATTACTGGGGGTTGCTTCTGGGAACAACACCTGTAAAGGAGTAAGGAAATCAGACTTGGATAGAGAGGGAGAAGTTTCAATAGAGGCTTCAGCCAACCCCACAGACAGTTCTGAAGCAGAGCTGGTCCTTTAAGAGATGTCCTGAAATGAAACAAAGAAGCCAGGCCTTTGGAACTGCATTGAGCAATCACTGATGGATGCCCCAGGGAAGTGGGTATAACCTTAGGCAAGGCAGCTTCCTTCAACAGAGGGCAGTTTCTGGGGAGAGACTCAGCTGTGAGCTGTCAGTAACTAATACTCCCAGCAGCTAATAATGAGTGCCTCAGTTCTGAAAGGGAATCTGAGTGATATATCATCATTACACTTGGTTAACTGGAATATCTCCTCAGTCAGTATACATATTTTCTCAGCACCGTGAATAAAAGTCAGTTGAATGAGAAATTGAAAGTACCTCTGATTGGTCCCCTCCTGCAACCAACCAGGCTGGTGGCAGGCCAAGTTTTCATTTGTATAGGAGTGTAACTGTGTAACTTCACTTCAGCTTCTGATTGGTCGCTTTCTGCAACCAATCAGACTGATCATGGACCACTACTTCATTTGCATGGGGTGTAATGGGAAACCTCTAGAGGGTATTTAAACCCCAGAAACTTCTGTAATCAACCTCTTGAGCTGCTTGCTCAGGCCTGTTCTTGCCCTGTCGAGTATACTTTTGAAACTGCCTTTGCAAAAATCATAACTGAGGAAATTATGACAGTGAAAGAGATCAGACCTAACCTACCTTATCTTCCTTCTAACTTCTAAAATGTCTTTGTTCATTCCAGAGTATAGGCCAAACTAGCCTTGGGAAGGAATTTATAGTGTAAACTCTGAGAAAAAATTGATAATAGCCCTTTCCCCTTCTTGGCGGGGACCAGATTAGAAATTACGGTTTAGGGACCATGCAGCCTCCGGCTGCAAATGTCTGAACCTCCCCAAATTGCTCCTGGGAATAACATCACCATTGCAAAACCTAAGATCAGTGCTTGAGATGTTTTGCAGCCCCTGCATTCTCATGCAGCAGAGGACACCACCCAGACTGATAATCTGGCTCAACTAGCTCCACGATCCCACCCAGGAAGAACTCACTTCTGCAAGAATTCACTTCGACCTCCTGTTATTTCATCTTCATCCCGACCAATTAGCACTCCCCACTTTCTCAACCCATACCCGCCAAATTATCCTTAAAAACTCTGATTCCAGAATGCTCAGGGAGACTGATTTGAATGATAATAAAACTCTAGTCTCCCGCACAACGGCTCTGCGTGAATTATTCTTTCGCCATTGCAATTTCCCTGTCTTGATAAATCAACTCTGGCTAGGCAGCGGACAAAGTGAACCCATTGGGTGGTTACACTTTCGTTTTCAATACATCTCTGCTTTTATTGCTTAATTCTTTCCTTGCTTTGTGCATTTTGTCCAGTTCTTAGTTCAAGACGCCAAGAATTTGGACACCCCCACGGGTAACAAGCCTACAGGTGCCCGCCACCATGTCTAGCTAAATTTTTGTATTTTAGTAGAGATGGGGTTTTGCCATGTTGCTCAGGCTGGTTTTTTTTTTTTTTTTTTTCTTTGTATTTTTAGTAGAGATGGGTTTCGCTATGTTGCTCAGGCTGGTCTCGAACCATCTGGCTCGAGCAATCCGCCAGCCTTGGCCTCCCAAAGTGCCGGGATTAAAGGCGTGAGCCACGGCGCCTGGCCCACTAAACGTCTCTGTGCATCAGCTACTTCATTTGCCTAATTAGGGTGAAAGTAGTCACTTCTGCGTTTTGTGAGCTTTGGTTAATACACGAAAAATGCCATATGTGTTTGCCATTAGCATCCATCATGCCACAACCAAAAAAATTACATTGCATTTTTATTTTTAAAAAGGTGGGGGCCAGAGTGGACCTGGGCCTTTTCCAACTTATGAGAGGTCTCTTATTAAGTAAGCCTTAAGTAGCAGAATTCCATGAAGGGAGCTGGGAAACCAGGATTTTCTAAAAGGAGGTGGCATTTGCATTGATCTTGGTAGGGCAGCTGCGAATTCCACGGGATAGCGGGTGGAGCCTTTTCCAAGGCAGTCCTGGGCTTATGCTGGGCCGCGGCTGCTCTGGGCAGGCTTCCGGGAAACGCGGCGGCGCCGACCTTGGGTCTCGCGCATTCTTCACGTTCGTTCGTAGCGTCACCCGGATCTTCGCCGCTTCACTTGTGGGCCCCCCCGGCGATGCTTCCCGCTCCGCCCCTAAGTCGGGAAGGTTCCTTGCGGTTCGCGGCGTGCCGGACGTGACAAACGGAAGCCGCACGTCTCACTAGTACCTTCGCAGACGGACAGCGCCAGGGAGCAATGGCAGCGCGCCGACCGCGATGGGCCGTGGCCAATAGCGGCTGCTCAGCACGGCGCGCCGGGAGCAGCGGCCGGGAAGGGGCGGTGCGGAAGGCGGAGTGTGGGGCGGCAGTGCAGCCCCTGTTCCTGCCCGCGTGGTGTTCGGCATTCTTCTCGTTTCCCGAGCGCACGTCTGCAGCAGGCTCCCTGGTTGTCCGAATCACCGACCTCTCTTCCCAGCTGTATTTCCAAAATGTCGCTTTCTAACAAGCTGACGCTGGACAAGCTGGATGTTAAAGGGAAGCGGGTCGTTATGAGGTAATCCTGCACGTTTGCCCGCGTGGCCTCTGTGCTCTGTCGCAAACCTCTTTGGCCTGAGCCGACTTGTTCTCTCGTCTGCTCTACGTCGCTTTTAGCTTTTGGCTGGGCCCCACGGGTCTTAGGCTTGGAGGGCGAGGCTGCTCACGGGTTTGGTGGTTTCTAGCCGCATTTTCCGCAGCCCAGAAAGCAGCCGAAACCCCCTTCGGGGATGGGTCCGACTAAGGAAGGGCTGAGATTGCTGCTGGGACCCATTTTGTCCTTTTTCTTATTGGTGAAATGCAGTTCCGTTGCCTCCACCTCCCAGTCGGCTAGATGAGACTTAATGCTTATCCTGCAAATCTCTAGGCTTCAAGGAAGGGACCTTGAAAGGTCATTTTGTTAATTTCCCTTCCCCCACGCTCCTAGATCGTCGCAGACAAATGAGAAACGGCCCACATCTCACGGGTCCCTGCACAAAATGGTATCTTTCCAAGAGGATGTTGATTTAACTGTTCAGGAGTAGACCCCCCAGTCCCCCACCACTAAAGAATTGGGGTGGGAAGGTAGGGCGGGGCGCACCGGAGGAGGCCCTGCAGAGCTTATGTAACAGGCCTCTGCTGCCCTGCAGCGTGGTATCGTTGGACTCTTGGGCACAGGATTTGCATCAGGATTGTGACATACCAGGTAATGGTAGAGCAGGGTGTGGCTGCTCATACTTGCTGGCCTCCAACCTCATCCCCACGTGTGGCTAGAAAATCAGAATTTTAAAAGTGGGAGAAGGTTCCTTGTGCACTTTGGGTCTCTTACTCTGCGCATGTGGATCTCTGGTCACTTGCCAACACGGCTTCTCTCTTATCTGCCAGAATTGTTGGTATAGTGTGGAGCTTTTACCTTTATCCTTTTTGTCACGTGCGGTATATTTGTGCATGCCAGGAGCAAGGTGCAGGAGGATGAGTCGGTATGTAACTGATGGACTTGACTGTTCATATACCTTAACAGGATCCAAGAGTGGTGTTTTTGAGGGATCATAAAGGTTTCTGTTGATAGCATTTTGCAACCTTGACCTTTTTGGGAAGTGGTTGATTGATGGGTAGGCATGTGGCTGGTGTAATCTAGCCCCTTTTCCGATTTGGGCTGGTTCAAATGAGGGCTTGTGTTGGATATTAACAGACAGATAAGTCAGTAGGAGATCTCCCTTTACTCTAACTTTAAACATACGAGGACACGTTTGAGTTAGGGAAGTGTATGGGTACTCTAAAAGTCCGTGTAGCTCTCCCCTTCTCTCTTATTTCACTTTGGTCAATATTACTTTGCAGGTAACCTCTGCCCTGCTGTGGAGATAGAATAACCCAATACTTTACGTCCATGAAAAATACCTGGTTTCCACATTTCCCCAAATGGCATAGACCTTTGTAATCTGGACAAAGTAGGAATCACAGCCATATTAGTACTAGAAGAGTGCCCTTTCTGGCCCTCATATAATCCTAATAAAAGGGGATAGACCCTGTAAAAAACAGGACAGGTGGACATTGGCATGCAACTAGCTTTTAGGTTTTTTTTTTTTTTTTTTGAGACGGAGTCTTGCTCTGTGGCCCAGGCTGGAGTGCAGTGGCCAGATCTCAGCTCACTGCAAGCTCCGCCTCCCGGGTTTACGCCATTCTCCTGCCTCAGCCTCCCGAGTAGCTGGGACTACAGGCACCCGCCACCTCGCCCGGCTAGTTTTTTGTATTTTTTAGTAGAGACGGGGTTTCACTGTGTTAGCCAGGATGGTCTCGATCTCCTGACCTCGTGATCCGCCCGTCTCGGCCTCCCAAAGTGCTGGGATTACAGGCTTGAGCCACCGCGCCCGGCGCTTTTAGGTTTTAATTAGTTCCTTGCATCTCCCCTGTGTTCGAGGCTGATTCTTCCAGATGCATGGACCAACTAAAAGACAAGGAGTGGGACGTCATGCGGATAACCTTCCTATAATTGCAGTCTTGGGCTTTATTTCCTCTCTCTGTAGGGAAACTGGCTTGAAGAAGCTAGCTGGGGGTGGGATTGTAGGAGCTGCTTAACTTTTCTCCCTCTGGACCTAATAAAGTTTCATTTAGCACACACCAATCCAAAGCCTTGAAATGATTGGCTAGTCATGTTTTGCCGATGGAAAATGACCTGTTCAGGGTTACTGAACTACCAAGTTGGTGGCAGAGCTGGGAGTAGAATTTGGGTCTCCTTGGCTATCAGCTAGATCCTCTAGATCAGCTAGATATTCGAGACAATATCAGCTAGATATTCGAGACAATGACCAAGGATACGTTGAAATAGACCTTTCTCCTGTAATAGACCTTTCTCCTGTAATCTGGATACCTTCTTATTTAGGCTGAGGACAGGAAGTTACATCGTTCCCTGATTATTAATGTATTTCTTGTGAACAGAGAGTTTCGTTGTAGGCCTACTTTTTTGGAGGTGCCTAGGCAGCCATGTGGTGTCAGCTCAATTCTTTTTTGTTTCAACGTGGTGGTTGCTGGCAGTGTTTCCGGAGTGGGGCTTCCTGAGTAGTGGCTGCCTCATTTGTCGTCTTTGTCCTGCAGAAGTGAACTCTGGTATTTGCTGACTCTTCTGGTCCACTGGTTTGGATTGCCAAGGGAAATTGATTTGTTGAGGGAAAATGGGGTAGCCAGAAACCTCTGACTTGTTGATTACCAGGTTCCATCTTAGTTTTTTAGGACTCCCCAGTTGACTTTACAGCCTCTTTGAATACACTTCTGCTTATTTTTGTGGTAATTTCCTTTCTTTCTCTCATAGGTTGCCAGTCATCCTTTGCTTGCACTTCCTTTTTGCTTGCTCCTGCCTGTTTTTTTAAACCTCACTGGTTTTCTCTAACCTGTTGTAACTTGTAAAGAAACTGCTTTGATGTAGTGGGAAGAGAAACAGGAAAAAATTGAGAGCAGAGAAAAAGTCTCTAAGACACTCACAATATCCCAGTTTTCCATGTGGGGCAGTGAAGCATTGATGGACATGGTTCCTTTGAGAGTTTTTAATGGAACTGGACCTGGTACCTGAGATTTCAGGGGATAGAGACTTGATATTCTTTTTTTTTTGAGACGGAGTCTTGCTCTGTCGCCCAGGCTGGAGTACAGTGGCCGGATCTCCGCTCACTGCAAGCTCCGCCTCCCGGGTTCACGCCATTCTCCTGCCTCAGCCTCCCGAGTAGCTGGGACTACAGGCGCCCGCCACCTCGCCCGGCTAGTTTTTTTTTTTGTATTTTTTAGTAGAGACGCGGTTTCACCATGTTAGTCAGGATGGTCTCGATCTCCTGACCTCATGATCCGCCCATCTCGGCCTCCCAAAGTGCTGGGATTACAGGCTTGAGCCACCGCGCCCGGCCGAGACTTGATATTCTTATTCCAGCTAAACCAGTATATTTTTTAATGTTTTATTTTGAAATAATTAAAGATTCATGGGAGGTTACAAAGTTAGAGAGGTCTTGTGTTCACCCATTTTCCCCCAATGAATGCATCTTACCTAATTATAGTACAATATCAAAAGTAGGAAATTGCATTGGTATAAAGTGTGTGTGGTTCTATGCCATTTTTACATGCATAGATTTGTGTAACCACCACCACAATCAAGATACAGAACTATTCATTCAATCACCACCAAGATCTCCTTCTTGCTACCCCTTTATAATAATAACCACCCCGTTTCCTAACTCCTGGTAATTACTGATCTGTCCACTGTTTCTAAAATTTTGTCACTTCAAAAATACTATACAGTTAGAATCACGTGGTGTATAACCTTTTGGGATTAACTTTTTTCACTTAGCATAATGTCCTCAAAATTTATCCACATTGTCACATGTATCAAAAGTTCATTCCTGTGTATTCTTGAGTAGTATTCCATGATATGGATGTATCATAATTTCTTTAACTATCATTGAAGGGTATTAGGGTTGTTTCTGTTTTGGGGCTATTACAAATAAAGCTGCTGTGAATATTTGTATACAAGTCTTGGTATGGACATATGCTGTCATTTTTCATGGGTAAACACCTACGAGTGGAATTGCTGGGCCACATCCTTTTGAGGTATCATCCCCAGACTGTTTTCCAAGGTGGCTGCAGCATTTTACATTTCTACCAGCAGTATGTGAATAATGAGTTTCTCTGCATCATTACCAGCACTTGGTGGTGCTATTATTTTTAGTTATTCTTCGTTCTGATGGATATGTAGTAATAACTGACTTTGTGCCTGAAGTAAAGCTCAGGAGTGTTATAAGGAAACGAAAAAAAAAAAAAAAAAGGAAATTGTGCATATTTTATGTAAAATGGAACAAGTAGAATCTGTAGGCAAGAGCAGTTTCTGTGTTGGAGTCCTCAGAGGAGAAGTAAAAGTAGAGCTGTTTGAGTGTAGGAGATGAGGGGAGGTAATCCAGAGGGCATTGAGGAGAGAGTATAAACCAAGTCTAATTCATTAGTAAGCTGACACCATGGCAGCTAGGATAGATGAGACAGATTCTTAGGTGTCTCTGCCCAAAGATATTTCTCTCTGTAAGGGTTGGGGGTAGAGAGTAGCACTGCAAGAAGTGGCTTGTGCCCATCCTTTTGCGATTAGTCCTTTTGAGCATAGGCCTTCTGGGAGGTTGCATGGGGCAAAATGACCCATGGTAATGGGATACTCTCTCTTCTTTGGAATGTACTTTAAGGCTGGCAGGCACCTTGTTCAGGATATTTAAAGAAGGCAGAGAATCAAGTGGCCTGAAGCAAAGTAGAGTGTATTTCTTTCATCAGAGGCTTACTGCCTTTAATTTTGAAGACTTTAAAACATGTTTTAATATAGAATTATTTTTCTTCAACCTACCTTTGGAAAGGCTGTTCTTCAGTGAGGTGGATTGGAGTTCAGGCCTAGTGGATATAGGAAATTGGTGGTCTTCTCAGTATGTCTGTAGGAGTTTGTAATTGCCTTAGCCTTAGAGAGGAAGGGGTATTTAAAAAGGCAGATGAAAAAGATGGAGGCTTATAATCAAGGATAGCAGCAGTCTTCCTGATTAGGTCATACTTCACTGTAGTCCCTTTGCAAGTGATGCTAGCTGTTTTTAGTAGTGGTTGATGTACTTGTCAAATCACAGAATTACATGTTGGAGAAACATATAACAACAACTAACACTTTTATGGCACTTACTGTGTGTCAGTTACACTTCTAAGCACTTTACAAATTGCTGGCTGACTTAATTCTCTCAATAACTACGAGGTAGATACTGTCATCCCCATGAGAAAAAAAATCACTTAAAAATGATCATGGTAGGCACAGACCTTAAAAATAGCTACTATACATTATTGTTTTCATTCACATTGAAGTAGGCTGAGGTTCCAAGGAGTTCAGAATAATTGGTTCTTAAGAATGGTAACACAGTAATCTGTTGGGTAAGAGAGACTGCAGTGCATTATTATCTTGTGTCATCTTGATTACTTCCCTTCTAATTTGCCTGTTTGTCAGGTGGGCTGGGGCACATGTCCCACCCTCTCTTCTCAGGCTTTTTGAAAGAGGCTGTCTTATGTTAGTGTGTATTGCTTGAAGGACCCCTAGTCTTAAGGCCCCAGACTTTCTCCAAAAAGAATGATTTTCTCAGGCCGGGCGCGGTGGCTCAAGCCTGTAATCCCAGCACTTTGGGAGGCCAAGACAGGTAGATCACGAGGTCAGGAGATCGAGACCATCCTGGCTAACACGGTGAAACCCCGTCTCTACTAAAAAATACTAAAAAACTAGCAGCTAGCCGGACGAGGTGGCAGACGCCTGTAGTCCCAGCTACTCAGGAGGCTGAGGTATGAGAACTGCTTGAATCCAGGAGGCAGAG